>NC_053394.1:21826068-22072332 GCF_905171765.1 Bufo bufo
GCAAACCTATGTCAGGTAATACCATTCTTAAGGCTTCTAGTCACCCCCCTCCCCATACTATCAGGGCGATCCCCGTTGGCGAATTTATTTGTGCCTGTCGCAATTGCAGTACTCATGCGGCTTTTGCTTCAGAGTGCGATACCATCAGGGACCGCCTGGGTAGTAGGGGTTATCCTAAGTGGATGTTACATAGGGCCTATAATATTGCTGTCATCAAAAATAGGGGGGATTTACTTTTCAAAAAAGACAGAAAATATACAAGTCGATTGGCCAATACCATTAATGCCAAAAAAAGTAAAAGCAAAAATATCAGGTGCATAACAACTGAGACTAAAAAGGAAGCTATACCGACCTTGGTACTTACGTTTAGTCGCCAATTTCCTGAATTACGGCAAGCAATAAAAAAAAAGTCTTCCTATACTCTATGACGATAAAATTCTCTTTTGATTATCTGGAATGTCACATTGGATGTCACATTGTATCTAGGAGGCCCAGAATTTTAGCTGACATTTTATCACCATCTTTCTTTTCCCGTACCCCCACAACATCTAGTGATACATGGCGCAAATTTGTTGGTTTCACTAAATGTGGGGTTCACCCCTGCAAAACTTGTGGATTTACCCGTAAAACTACGGAGTTTGATAACTCCTCACATACTGATACATTTTCTATTAAAGATTATATTAATTGTAATACCTCAGGTGTTATCTACATTATCAAGTGCACTATATGTGACCTGTTGTACGTGGGAAGTACTAGTCGTCAAATTAAAATAAGATTTAGAGAACATCTCAATTACATCTCAAATCCCCAGGCTGTTAATATATCTAATTTTTCTTTTGTCTTTTTGCATTGTCAGTTGAATGGCACTGTTTGCATAGTGGCATTTGTGTATATCCCTCCACCTTTCTCCATGTGTGTCATGTCATGCCTGGCGGACTTTATTGGCTCTAGAGCAAGGTGCCCACTCCTGGTGACCGGGAACTTTAATGATGTAATGAACCTGGAGAAAGATAAATTTTCCAAGGATCAGGTGCATAGAGTAAATAAAGATAAACTAACATTGCTAAGCAGAGCCTGCCGGGAAATGGCATTGACAGACATTTGGCGATATCTGTATGGAGATAAAAGAATATTTTCTTGTTTTAGCCGGGCAAATACAGCTATGTCTAGAATAGACCTTGCTCTTGCTAACATCGATTTTTTGGGATTTGGTAAAAAAAATGAAGTATGAAACACATACGATTTCAGATTATTCCCATCCCCAATAGTAGTAACAATGAAAAAGGGGTATGATAAGAAGAAAACAAGAAGTTTTAGACTAAATCCCCATTGGATTAAGCTGGTTAAGGATCAGGAAAGTATAACAAAGGAGATCCCAAATTTTTGGCTACTAAATGCTCCGTCCACACCTATGCATTTTGTATGGGACGCTTTTAAAGCGTTTTTGCGTGGAACATACTGTATATAGCCAAAATTAATAGGAAAAAAAAAGAATATGCGGCAAAATAACTAGCCCTAGGTAGAAGGGTTCGGTCCTTACAGAGAGAGATGGTTAATAACACAGACTCAGCTGTACAATCACAGTTTGAAGTAGCGAGGTTGGAGTATAAAAGCTACTTTTTAGAAAAAGCACAACACTGGGTCTTCTTTACAGGAGCTAAACTCTTTTCCCAAGCAGGAAAAATAAGGAAACCTCTTATAATCCTTGATTCAAAATCAAAAAAGTATAAATAGAATAAAAGATATTATATTGGACAATGGGGTGGTTACTGCACGTCCGGAGGAGATTGAGCGGGAGTTCGTTATGTATTATAAAACCTTATATACAAATAATACAAATCAGCAGGATGGAGACGTTGAAATGTTCTTAGAGAACATTAATCTCCCTAATTAACAGAGGAGGAATGTAAAATACGGTACTAAACCGACCTATAGATCTAAAGAAGTATTTGAGGCTGTCAATGCTAACCGGGGAAATTCTTCCCCAGGGACTGACGGACTCTCGTTTGAGATTTATTGGCAGTATGGAGTTATAATCTTACCAATGCTGTTACAGGTCTTAAATAAAACAGACCGGTGAACTCCCTTCCTTCATTATCTTAAGCTGTTATTACATTTATTATGAAAAAGGTTAAGGGTGAAAGAAGGATCGGGGCTAGAGTTGAGCGAACACCTGGATGTTTGGGTTCGAGAAGTTCGGCCGAACTTCCCGGAAATGTTCGGGTTCGGGATCCGAACCCGACCCGAACTTCGTCCCGAACCCCATTGAAGTCAAAGGGGACCCGAACTTTTCGGCACTAAAAAGGCTGTAAAACAGCCCAGGAAAGAGCTAGAGGGCTGCAAAAGGCAGCAACATGTAGGTAAATCCCCTGCAAACAAATGTGGATAGGGAAATGAATTAAAATAAAAATAAAATATATAAAAATAAACCAATATCAATTGGAGAGAGGTCCCATAGCAGAGAATCTAGCTTCACGTTAGCAGAGAATCAGTCTTCATGCCATAGCAGAGAATCTGGCTTCACGTCACCCACCACTGTAACAGTCCATTGTCATATATTTAGGCCCCGGCACCCAGGCAGAGGAGAGAGGTCCCGTAACAGAGAATCTGGCTTCATGTCAGCAGAGAATCAGTCTGCATGTCATAGCAGAGAATCAGGCTTCACGTCACCCACCACTGGAACAGGCCACTGTCACATATTTAGGCCCAGGCACCCAGGCAGAGGAGAGAGGTCCCATAACAGAGATTCAGGCTTCATGTCAGCAGAGAATCAGTCTTCATATCATAGCAGAGAATCAGGCTTCACGTCACCCACCACTGGAACAGGCCACTGTCACATATTTAGGCCCAGGCACCCAGGCAGAGGAGAGAGGTCCCATAACAGAGATTCAGGCTTCATGTCAGCAGAGAATCAGTCTTCATGTCATAGCAGAGAATCAGGCTTCACGTCACCCACCACTGGAACAGGCCACTGTCACATATTTAGGCCCCGGCACCCAGGCAGAGGAGAGAGGTCCCGTAACAGAGAATCTGGCTTCATGTCAGCAGAGAATCAGTCTGCATGTCATAGCAGAGAATCAGGCTTCACGTCACCCACCACTGGAACAGGCCACTGTCACATATTTAGGCCCAGGCACCCAGGCAGAGGAGAGAGGTCCCATAACAGATATTCAGGCTTCATGTCAGCAGAGAATCAGTCTTCATGTCATAGCAGAGAATCAGGCTTCACTTCACCCACCACTGGAACAGGCCACTGTCACATATTTAGGCCCAGGCACCCAGGCAGAGGAGAGAGGTCCCATAACAGAGATTCAGGCTTCATGTCAGCAGAGAATCAGTCTTCATGTCATAGCAGAGAATCAGGCTTCACGTCACCCACCACTGGAACAGGCCACTGTCACATATTTAGGCCCAGGCACCCAGGCAGAGGAGAGAGGTCCCATAACAGAGATTCAGGCTTCATGTCAGCAGAGAATCAGTCTTCATGTCATAGCAGAGAATCAGGCTTCACGTCACCCACCACTGGAACAGGCCACTGTCACATATTTAGGCCCAGGCACCCAGGCAGAGGAGAGAGGTCCCATAACAGAGATTCAGGCTTCATGTCAGCAGAGAATCAGTCTTCATGTCATAGCAGAGAATCAGGCTTCACGTCACCCACCACTGGAACAGGCCACTGTCACATATTTAGGCCCAGGCACCCAGACAGAGGAGAGAGGTCCCGTAACAGAGAATCTGGCTTCATGTCAGCACAGAATCAGTCTTCATGTCATAGCAGAGAATCAGGCTTCACGTCACCCACCACTGGAACAGGCCACTGTCACACATTTAGGACCTGGCACCCAGACAGAGGAGAGAGGTCCCGTAACAGAGAATCTGGCTTCATGTCAGCACAGAATCAGTCTTCATGTCATAGCAGAGAATCAGGCTTCACGTCACCCACCACTGGAACAGGCCACTGTCACACATTTAGGCCCTGGCACCCAGACAGAGGAGAGAGGTCCCGTAACAGAGAATCTGGCTTCATGTCAGCACAGAATCAGTCTTCATGTCATAGCAGAGAATCAGGCTTCACGTCACCAACCACTGGAACAGGCCACTGTTACATATTTAGGCCCCGGCACCCAGACAGAGGAGAGAGGTCCCGTAACAGAGAATCTGGCTTCATGTCAGCACAGAATCAGTCTTCATGTCATAGCAGAGAATCAGGCTTCACGTCACCCACCACTGGAACAGGCCACTGTCACATATTTAGGCCCAGGCACCCAGGCAGAGGAGAGAGGTCCCATAACAGAGATTCAGGCTTCATGTCAGCAGAGAATCAGTCTTCATGTCATAGCAGAGAATCAATATAATATAAATCCACGGCACACTCATATGACATTTAGTAGAATAGAATTTATTGTGTTGTAAACACCAAATTGGTACTTGTGTAACAGAAAAGTAGGCCCTACTTTTCTGTTACACAAATACCAAGTTGGTGTTTACAACACAATAAATTCTATTCTACTAAATGTCATATGAGTGTGCCGTGGATTTATATTATATTGATATAGTGACGTGACTGTCTCTCCATTGAGCACCTCCATTTGGGGTTATTATACTCCTCTTCAAATAACGGAGTGCCTTCCAAAAAAAAAATTTTTTCAATATAGCAGAGAATCAGGCTTCACGTCACCCACCACTGGAACAGGCCACTGTCACATATTTAGGCCCCGGCACCCAGACAGAGGAGAGAGGTCCCGTAACAGAGAATCTGGCTTCATGTCAGCACAGAATCAGTCTTCATGTCATAGCAGAGAATCAGGCTTCACGTCACCCACCACTGGAACAGGCCACTGTCACATATTTAGGCCCCGGCACCCAGACAGAGGAGAGGTTCATTCAACTTTGGGTTGCCCGCAATATAATGGTAAAATGAAAATAAAAATAGGATTGAATGAGGAAGTGCCCTGGAGTACAATAATATATTGTTAAGGGGAGGTAGTTAATATCTAATCTGCACAAGGGATGGACAGGTCCTGTGGGATCCATGCCTGGTTCATTTTTATGAACGTCAGCTTGTCCACATTGGCTGTAGACAGGCGGCTGCGTTTGTCTGTCATGAAGCCCCCTGCCGTGCTGAATACACGTTCAGACAAAACGCTGGCCGCCGGGCAGGCCAGCACCTCCAAGGCATAAAAGGCTAGCTCTGGCCACGTGGACAATTTGGAGACCCAGAATTTGAATGGGGCCGAACCATCAGTCAGTACGTGGAGGGGTGTGCACACGTACTGTTCCACCATGTTAGTGAAATGTTGCCTCCTGCTAACACGTTCCGTATCAGGTGGTGGTGCAGTTAGCTGTGGCGTGGTGACAAAACTTTTCCACATCTCTGCCATGCTAACCCTGCCCTCAGAGGAGCTGGGCGTGACACAGCTGCGTTGGCGACCTATTGCTCCTCCTCTGCCTTCGCCTTGGGCTTCCACTGGTTCCCTTGTGACATTTGGGAATGCTCTCAGTAGCGCGTCTACCAACGTGCGCTTGTACTCGCGCATCTTCCTATCATGCTCCAGTGTAGGAAGTAAGGTGGGCACATTGTCTTTGTACTGGGGATCCAGCAGGGTGGCAACCCAGTAGTCCGCACACGTTAAAATGTGGGCAACTCTGCTGTCGTTGCGCAGACACTGCAGCATGTAGGCGCTCATGTGTGCCAGGCTGCCCAGAGGTAAGGACAAGCTGTCCTCTGTGGGAGGCGTATCGTCATCGTCCTGTGTTTCCCCCCAGCCACGCACCAGTGATGGGCCCGAGCTGCTTTGGGTGCCACCCCGCTGTGAACATGCTTCATCCTCATCCTCCTCCACCTCCTCCTCATCCTCGTCCTCCTCGTCCTCCAGTAGTGGGCCCTGTCTGGCCACATTTGTACCTGGCCTCTGCTGTTGCAAAAAACCTCCCTCTGAGTCACTTCGAAGAGACTGGCCTGAAAGTGCTAAAAATGACCCCTCTTCCTCCTCTTCCTCCTGGGCCACCTCCTCTTCCATCATCGCCCTAAGTGTTTTCTCAAGGAGACATAGAAGTGGTATTGTAACGCTGATAACGGCGTCATCGCCACTGGCCATGTTGGTGGAGTACTCGAAACAGCGCAACAGGGCACACAGGTCTCGCATGGAGGCCCAGTCATTGGTGGTGAAGTGGTGCTGTTCCGCAGTGCGACTGACCCGTGCGTGCTGCAGCTGAAACTCCACTATGGCCTGCTGCTGCTCGCACAGTCTGTCCAGCATATGCAAGGTGGAGTTCCACCTGGTAAGCACATCGCATATGAGGCGGTGAGCGGGAAGGCCGAAGTTACGCTGTAGCGCAGACAGGCGTGCAGCAGCAGGGTGTGAACGCCGGAAGCGCGAACAGACGGCCCGCACTTTATGCAGCAGCTCTGACATGTCGGGGTAGTTGCGAATAAACTTCTACAGCAGCAAATTCAGCACATGCGCCAGGCAAGGGATGTGCGTCAAACCGGCTAGTCCCAGAGCTGCAACGATATTTCGCCCATTATCGCACACCACCAGGCCGGGCTTGAGGCTCACCGGCAGCAACCACTCGTCGGTCTGTTGTTCTATACCCCGCCACAACTCCTGTGCGGTGTGGGGCCTGTCCCCCAAACATATGAGTTTCAGAATGGCCTGCTGACGTTTACCCGGTGCTGTGCTGAAGTTGGTGGTGAAGGTGTGTGGCTGACTGGATGAGCAGGTGGAAGAAGAGGAGGAGGAAGCTGAGTAGGAGGAGGAGGAGACAGGAGGCAAAGAATGTTGCCCTGCGATCCTTGGCGGCGGAAGGACGTGCGCCAAACAGCTCTCCGCCTGGGGCCCAGCCGCCACTACATTTACCCAGTGTGCAGTTAGGGAGATATAGCGTCCCTGGCCGTGCTTACTGGTCCACGTATCTGTGGTTAGGTGGACCTTGCCACAGATGGCGTTGCGCAGTGCACACTTGATTTTATCGGACACTTGGTTGTGCAGGGAAGGCACGGCTCTCTTGGAGAAGTAGTGCCGGCTGGGAACTACATACTGTGGGACAGCAAGCGACATGAGCTGTTTGAAGCTGTCTGTGTCCACCAGCCTAAATGACAGCATTTCATAGGCCAGTAGTTTAGAAATGCTGGCATTCAGGGCCAGGGATCGAGGGTGGCCAGGTGGGAATTTACGCTTTCTCTCAAATGTTTGTGAGATGGAGAGCTGAACGCTGCCGTGTGACATGGTTGAGATGCTTGGTGACGCAGGTGGTGGTGTTGGTGGTACATCCCATGTTTGCTGGGCGGCAGGTGCCAACGTTCCTCCAGAGGCGGAGGAAGAGGCCGAGGCTGCAGCAGCAGAAGAGGCCGGGGCGGCAGCAGCAGAAGAGGTAGCAGGGGGAGCCTGAGTGACTTCCTTGTTTTTAAGGTGTTTACTCCACTGCAGTTCATGCTTTGCATGCAGGTGCCTAGTCATGCAGGTTGTGCTAAGGTTCAGAACGTTAATGCCTCGCTTCAGGCTCTGATGGCACAGCGTGCAAACCACTCGGGTCTTGTCGTCAGCACATTGTTTGAAGAAGTGCCATGCCAGGGAACTCATTGAAGCTACCTTTGGGGTGCTCGGTCCCAGATGGCGGCGGTCAGTAGCAGGCGGAGTCTCTTGGCGGCGGGTGTTCTGATTTTGCCCACTGCTCCCTCTTTTGCTACGCTGTTGGCTCGGTCTCACCACTGCCTCTTCCTCCGAACTCTGAAAGTCAGTGGCACGACCTTCATTTCATGTGGGGTCTAGGACCTCATCGTCCCCTGCATCGTCTTCCACCCAGTCTTGATCCCTGACCTCCTGTTCAGTCTGCACACTGCAGAAAGACGCAGCAGTTGGCACCTGTGTTTCGTCATCATCAGAGACGCGCTGAGGTGGTATTCCCATGTCATCATCATCAGGAAACATAAGTGGTTGTGCGTCAGTGCATTCTATCTCTTCCACCCCTGGGGAAGGGCTAGGTGGATGCCCTTGGGAAACCCTGGCAGCAGAGTCTTCAAACAGCATAAGAGACTGCTGCATAACTTGAGGCTCAGACAGTTTCCCTGATATGCAAGGGGGTGATGTGACAGACTGATGGGCTTGGTTTTCATGCGCCATCTGTGCGCTTTCTGCAGAAGACTGGGTGGGAGATAATGTGAACGTGCTGGATCCACTGTCGGCCACCCAATTGACTAATGCCTGTACCTGCTCAGGCCTTACCATCCTTAGAACGGCATTGGGCCCCACCAAATATCCCTGTAAATTCTGGCGGCTAATGGCACCTGAGGTAGTTGGTACACTAGGACGTGTGGCTGTGGCAGAACGGCCACGTCCTCTCCCAGCACCAGAGGGTCCCCTAACACCACCACGACTATGTCCACGTCCGCGTCCCTTATTAGATGTTTTCCTCATTGTTCCCGTTCACCACAATTTTGAAAATGGCAAATTTGGGAATACTTTTTCAACCCAGAACAAAAACTGTGCTTTTACGGTCCCTACAAATAATTTGACCAGCTAAAACAGTACTGATTTAGAGGAATATAAATGTCAGGGCTATTTTTTAGGCGCTGTGTGACAGGTATACCTTTAATCACAGAATTAGACTTGTATCTGCACTGTAGCGTGTGTGTTAAGTTTTTCAGAATGACACTATCAGCACCTTGAATCTAATATACTCTTTTTGGGATAGATTTAAAGTAGGCCTGATATAGCAGAAACTACCAATTTAGAAAATGGCAAATTTGGGAATACTTGTTCAACCCAGAACAAAAACTGTGCTTTTACGGTCACTACAAATAACTTGACCAGCTAAAACAGTACTGATTTGGAGGAATATAAATGTCAGGGCTATTTTTTAGGCGCTGGGTGACAGGCTCAACTTGCCCCTGATGTAGTATATGGCCAAAAAATAACCACACTATTCATGGTTAAATGCACTTCGGTGACACAGGCTCAGCCTGCACCTGATGTAGTATATGGCCAAAAAATAACCACACTGTTGATGGTTAAATGCACTTGGGTGACACAGGCTCAGCCTGCAGCTGATGTAGGATATAGCAAAAAATAACCACACTATTGATGGTTAAATGCACTTGGTGGTAGCTTGTGCTGGCGCACCACAAGCCACAAAATGGCCGCCGATCACCCCAGAAAAAAGTGATATAAAAACGCTCTGGGCAGCCTAAAAAAAGTGAGCAATTCAATATCAGCACTTCAATGATCCACAGCTGGAGATCTATCACAGAATGAAGTCTTTTGGAGGAGTTAATCTGCCTAATCTCGCCCTAACGTCGCAGCAGCAACCTCTCCCTATGCTTGAATCAGCAGAGTGACGTGCAGCGCTACGTGACCCAAGCTTATATAGAGGCTGGGTCACATGCTGCACTGGCCAATCACAGCCATGCCAATAGTAGGCAAGGCTGTGATGGCCTCTTGGGGCAAGTAGTATGACGCTTGTTGATTGGCTGCTTTGCAAAAAGCGCCAAGAAAGCGCCGAACACCGAACCCGAACCCGGACTTTTACAAAAATGTTCGGGTTCGGGTCCGTGTCACGGACACCCCAAAATTCGGTACGAACCCGAACTATGCAGTTCGGGTTCGCTCATCCCTAATCGGGGCGTACCGCCCGATCTCTCTGTTAAATACAGATTATAAAATCTGTGCAAAAATATTTGCTAATAGACTAAAGGGAGTCATTGACAGGTTAATTCACCCAGATCACACCGTATACATAGAGCTTTTTTGAATATGCGGGCCGGGGAGGGGGGAGGCTCCCGCTCCATCCTGTCATTAGACGCCGAGAAAGCGTTTGACAGAGTGGAGTGGGAATACCTCTGGAAAATAATGTATAGGATGAATTTGGGCCAATATTTTATTAAGTGGGTCCAAATTTTATATAATAACCCCAAAGCTAGAATTAACATTAATGGGGTATGGTGTGAGAAAATAGATCTGCATAGAGGAACAAGACAAAGATGTCCTCTTTCCCCTTTGTTGTTTGCACTATTTATAGAACTAGTAGCAGCTAAAATAAGAGCAGATGAAAGGATTAAAGGTTTTGGCATGAAGGGGTCATCTGACAAAATAAGTATGTATGCAGATGACATCTTAATTTTTTTTTGAGAATCCAACATTACAGTTACCCCACCTTATGGAACTAATAAATAAGTTCAGTGACATCTCGGAATATAAAATCAATTGGGCCAAATCAGTATTACTACCGCTTGATCAGGCAACTTCACTGAACCCCGTAGAAATTAGGGTGCTGAAACCTATGGAATCTTTTGAATATCTGGGTGTAAAGTTGAGTGCACATATCCTAAATTTTACTAATTTAAATGTTTCTCCTTTGTTGACCAAATGTAAAAGTAAAATAAATGTTTGGCAGAATTTATCGATAGGTCAGGCGGACAGAATTGCACTAATAAAAATGGATTTACTTCCCCAGATTTTGTATATTTTGGCAGACTGTCCAGTTTGGATAGAGAATCATTTCTTCAACCATCTGGAATGGCTGCTGAATGACTTAATCTGGGGAAGAAAAAGGGTGAAACTAAAACAGAAATATCTTTAGTTAGCGGAAGAGGATAGAGGGCTATCGGTTCCCTTCTTTCAGGGATACTATGTGGCCTCTCAAATCCAGTGGTTAAAATCCGGAGAAAAAACTATAAATCAATATCTAGAAAGGGGTTTTATTGGCCCAAAATATAACATAATTAGTATATTAGAGACGGGATTTATTAAAAAGAAAGGTAAAACGTGTCCAATATGCCGAATTATCGACTTGGCCTGGGGAAAAACTAAAAGAATACTGGGAATTTTGAACACCTCATATTTCTCACCTTTGTGGTGTAATAGTAATATTAGAGAATTTCAACTAATATATATACGTTTTGGGAAAAGTATGGTATTATTTATGTATCACAGTTAGTTAAGAATGGGGAAATAAGAGCACTAAAAGAGTTATGTCCCGGAATAAATTTGGACTTAATGAGTCGGTTTCGGTATCACCAATTAAAACACGAATTTAAAGCCACACAAAATAAGGAATATTTTATTATAGCAAAAAATGAGTTTACAGACTATTGTTATCAATATACAAAGACTAGGGTGACTTTTTCTCAAGTGTACAGGATAATTAGGAAGTGGTTGGGAAAAATAGTAAAGTTTAAAAGTGAGGAAAAATGGGCAAAGGATATAGGATCACATTCGAATGGGAGAATATATATAAAAATATAAAGAGGGCAACAATTTCTAGTAACTTTAGGATTATTTATTTTAATATTATCTATAGAACATACATGACCCCATTATTGCTAAGTAAGATCTATAAAGAACGAAAATCAAACTGTTGGAAATGTAAAGAAGAGGCCGCTGACTATATACATATAATATGGAGTTGCTCAAATGTGCAATCTTATTGGAGAGAGGTTTTTTGCGGTTTAAGTGTAGAGTCCTTGTTAGTCCTTACATTTGAACTGGAGGTGGCGGTGTTGGGCTGTATTCCACCATCAGTTAGGGAAAAAAGAAAAAAAAGGGTCTGGACAAGTGGCCTTATGGTGTCAAGAGTTATTATCGCAAGAGAGTGGGGCTCTGATAGAACACCTAATATTATGGAGTGGAAAAATCTATTAGTAAAGATTGAGAGGTTTGAGGAATATGCAATAAGTAGTTATAAGGACAACTAGTCGCTGACGAGCAGTGCCATTGTTCGGGTGGGGGAGAGCGGGTGAGGGAGGATAGAGAGATGAAGAGAACGCATACCCCTTTGGGGGATCATCTATGGTGCCTACCGAGATAACCAGCATGTGGGGGGATCGGGAGGTGGTTTTGTTTAAAGTTGGTGGCAACTTAACTTAGACAGACAATACGAGGCCTGTACTGTGGAGTCCAATGGGGAGTCATGGAACCCCCAAGATAGCACAGATTATTTATTATTGTGGTATTATTTGTCTTTATTATGGTATACAACCTGTTACACTGAATGTCTTAGTTAATTGTGTATTGTCAAACTCAGAGTCTGTGTTGTTAAGCCTAATTTTAATTTTGTATTATGTAAGGAATACAAATAAAATAGGAAAAAAAAAAGGGAATGTGGATGCCAGAGTTGTAATTACATCTGATCGATGCTGCAATGTGGACGGTGAGCAGGTAAGCAGTGAAGAGAAGGCAACACCAGTATGAGCGTTGTGTTCTCTTCAAACAGCTCATCATCGGGGGTGCGGCAGTCGGTCTAACGCCGATCTGATATTGATGAACTTTCCTGAGGTTAAAGCCAATAAAATCAGTTTTGTGCATGGAATTTTATTTCAACTTTTCAAATAAGATTGTATCAGATCCCCAATTCACATAATGGGACATTGCAGTCAATCACTTATGTGTTTTGCTGTGGCCTAGAATTATATCTGATAGAGTAGGATTTCTACTAATCACAGAGGTAAAGACTTGCAATACTGTACATATATGGACGAAACTTCTACAAGCATATGTCATGGTTTTGTTTTCCCTTTGAGTCTGACCATCCACAGGACATTGTTATCTTTCCTCGTCATGACGAAACATCGATCTCCCACCTGTAGATCTCCAGCCATTGTGAAACTACTTTTCCCAGCATACTTTGATGCCTGGAGCACTAGAGGTTGAAGACCACTAAAATAACTGATTTCTATAAATATTTAAAACTCCATCCAAAACCCCATAACGATATTGGATCCACTTCTTCTTCACACGCATCTTATTCTTAGATTTCCTTATAAACATCCCAGATTTAGCTAAGGAAAATAATTATAAATTATTTAAGGATCTCTATATAGTTTGCAGATAGTTGGAGGCCTATTGGAATGTCCACATGTTTTACTCCAAGGAATCATCCTCACAATGGTAAGGAGGAGGTAGAGAGATGGGTGGTAATGGACTCGTCTCATTCACTCTGTTCATCTGAAGAACAAGAAAACACAATTAGAATTGTACAACAAGCTCAATGACAATTGCTAATAGTACTAATATTCAGCATACTGTAAGAACTGGTTCTCAAAAGTGGTCCAGTTTTGCAAAAAATAGATGTGGCAATATTAGTGCATGGTCAACCATTGGACACAATATTCCTGGTCCTGGATTCTGACAAAATAAGGCATAACCATAACAGTTGCCCATGAGGTTGAGCAGTAGATTACCCTATTCAAAGCGACAAGAGAGTAGATCCCATTTTTCGGTTGTCTTCTCCTTATACAGAAGGATACCAAAATGTGGGTATGCTCACTTTTAATATTCTGGCTAGCCCACTGTCATACCCTCCCTTGTGGTCTTCCAGTACATACACATAAAGTAAGATGAGCATCATCTAAACTAGCCCCTTGTGGATGACTATCTTATTTGTACAATCTTATTGTACATGGCAGATAGGTGCTTAGCAACATCCCTAGAAACCAATAGGAAAGTTGCCTACCCCTTAGTGTTGATCGCAAATTTTTGTATCGCAAATTTTTATCACAAATTTTCCAATTGCTGATTTTCGCAATCAAGAAAATAATAACAAGATCGGCAAATATTTATTTGCGAAATATCGCAAATTCGATTATTGCCCCTGCCGCTCATCACTAGCAGTGAATCCTGAACGGTAGTACGGGCAGCAGCGCAGGAACTCTAAGTTCTTGCACATGGGCGGACCGACGGCATGACGAGTATAGACTCGAACGTACAGATGAAGAAGGGGGAGGTAAGCTGCAATAGCGGAGGGGAGTAGCTACCCCACTGCTAACTATCAGATCCAACAATCTATCCCTCATGTAATCCAACTCACTTAGACGCTTCTCCATTGGCTATAGTAACATCACACCCTAATGGGCTGACGTCATCAGAGATAACAAATAGCCGGTGTTCCGTGAAATTTCCCTACCCTCGTCACTTCCTGTTGTGACGCGGCCGCACCAGAAATAACGTTCCCAGCTTTGGAATGAGGTGTGCCGCGCCGTGCAGGCGCACAACGACGGGCTAGGAATATTTCACACCAGAGTTGGGGAGAAGGGGCCACCTAATGCGCTTGCGCCTTACCTCTCAGCTGGCTCCAGATGATCAGACACCGCGTGTGCGCAATGAGTAGTAGGGAGATTTAACAGAACAAATGGCCATCAGATCTCCTGTCGGGGGGTAATAATTCAATTAAGAATTATTAATTATGGTCATAAAAATAATTAATCATAAAAAAATTAAATTTATAAAATTTGTCATAAATTCTTAAAATCATGACCTGGTGAATTGTAGACAACCTAATTGATACAATTCACATCTGAGTCCGACTATTTCCTCAGATAAATAAGTTCTTTTTGACGTGAGATGACGTTAATGATAAAATGTAGTTCTACATTATACAATAATACACAGGTATTATAAAAATATGCTGATTTATTGGTTACAAGATTATAAACATATATAAGTAAATAAACACAAAGATACATGCAAATGAATATATATATAGCGTTAATATAAAGCATTACAAGCTTAACAATGCATGTGAGTGGAAATAACTTGTCACATTATAACCAAGCTATTATTAAGTTAGGATATCAAAATATGAACATAAGTTATATATACTACTTCTGTTCAGAGAAAACCTCATGATATCAAGATGGGCATGTCTAATCCTAGACATCATTATAGAATGTTAAGTACACATCACATGACTTCAAGATGGGCAAATCCATTCAAGGATATAACTTAGAAGAGACAACTGTATCCTTCCGCCCCATCCTAGACTATTTTCCCATATATAACTTTGGTAAGGCTATTAAGACAAATAACAGGGATCTAGGATTTTGCTAGACCATATCTTAAATAGGAAGGATTTGAAATAATTTAATGCTTTGCTAGATTATGAGTCTAGATTCTTCTGCAGGTAGAATGAAGCCTCACAATATCCTAAGACTACATCTCAATATGGAGATGATCAATTCATTTAATTATTTATTTATTCGCCAATCTAGATGGTATAATTTCACCCACACTATCAAATTAGTCTTAATAAAATGAAATATCATTTTCTGTGTCTCTTACCAAGTCCTAGTAGGAATCTCACTTCTGCTTCTAGGAAAGCTGGGTGGTCCATCATAGCGCATCTCACCATGGCTTTCATCTTGATAGACCTCAACTTCTCTTCTCCTCTCTCTTTCTTTTCTCCTTTCTTTCTTCCTTTTCCCTTACTGTGTATGGCTTATGATCACAAACTTATCAGTTAGACACACCTTCCTAGTTTGGATCTTTCCAATCATTGTTGGATGGGCGTGACCATTGATAAAAAATGTGACATCATAACCTTACCCAGAATGCACTTTTGCTACTGTTGTAATGTCACCTACTGATACCTAGGTGGCACTGCTGTATAAGCTATTTGCATCATAGCATAAAGGGTTAACTTATTTAAGTCTGAATATACATTTTGACCTTAGAAGCTTTAATTCAAAGCTATAGGGATTAATTCTGACACTTGTAGCAATTAGAGACAGACCCCTAGGCGTCTCTCTGACAGTTTCTCACACTTAATTTATGGATCGTAAATAGCCTTGTTTTCTCACAGAGATATCAGTACCTCCTCTGTCATACCAAAGATGTGATTAATTGTTACAAAACACACATCTTCACAGACACTCTTCTTGAGACAGATATTCCCCTAATGAGAAATATATATATAATATACTGGATACATGTTGTCTTCGTAACATATAACAATATAATATAAACAAATATATATATGTCCTACTGATTGTCATATGCCAAGGACTAAGGCTCATTAAATGAATATATGAATTATATATTTTGCTTCATTAATAAATGCCTAATTGTATAGGTAATTATCACCAGCTGCACAGAGCTTATCTTTTTTTCTCCTGTCATAAATTTAAAAGTAGACAAGGAGGCATCTTCTCAGACTGGTACATTCATGAGAAGAATAACACTAAAGAGTATAAACCTTTGTGTGACCTTAAATTGGCCTACTCAAGACATACAAAATTGCAACTATAGTCGAGCATGGCTCTTAAAGGCAATGAACATCCATTTTGACAATAATGAATTGGATTTCAATGCATTTACCTATGAAAAGGCACAACAAATCCCCCCTTTTCAGCATATTCAATTTCGTTATTAGAAGGTTGAATAGGCTGAAACGCAATAAAGGGCTAAATGTTCCAAATCATTATGGATTGGGGAACGTAAGTTTTACCCTGGAATAAATTTATCACAAACTTTATGATTAGTTTAAAAACAAGTGTGTTACGTTCCTTGTATTAGTGATAAACACGTTGGTTCATAGAACGCATATAATACAATTGTTTCGTTCTTTTCTTTTATGACCACTGCAGAGAGAAAGACGTTTCGGTCGTTTTCTGGACTTTCTGGAAACGTGTCTCTAGTTAAGATCTTTCTTTGGTCCTCTAACTTAATAACGTTGCTGCTAAAATGAAAAACTGGAAGTAATAGCTTCCTGGTTTGT
Source organism: Bufo bufo (assembly GCF_905171765.1). Taxonomy (NCBI): domain Eukaryota; kingdom Metazoa; phylum Chordata; class Amphibia; order Anura; family Bufonidae; genus Bufo; species Bufo bufo. The sequence goes on from NC_053394.1 coordinate 21,842,560, forward strand.
CAGCAACTGGCAACTCGATTTAGCGAGCGGTGTTTGGCATTATATCTTCATGTCTGCGATCTCGGATACTTTGTCATGTTGCACTGGTGTGATGTACTTTTGCAGCGGCTGTCGAATCTCCTGGGGCTCTGCCCACTTGTCCCTCCTGGATACATCTTGGATACATCTGGGTTGGCTCCGACTGGACGTCTCTTGCGTCACGGATAGCCTTGACCTCAGGTTCTCTTGGTTCCGGATACAAAGACTTTTAGGATTCCGCCATCTGCCCTTCCATCAACACGTGATCCCATCTTGGGCCATCATCTAAGCTTAAGAAAACAACAGACAGTATGAGTAACAACGCAGCAAAAACTTTATCAAACATATACCTGCCTAGTTTAGGCCTTTGACTTATGCCATACTTTAGCCAGCAGCAAGTTGAGGACTTTTATGTTTGTTTTTTTCAAAGAAAAACAAACTACAGGGTTTCCTCTGCTAGGCTAATATAGCCTTGGGTGTTATGCCTATTTAGGATAATAACCCAATCAATACTTTGAGACTACCTCGAAACAGAGTAATATATATGCGTCCATATATCTGCATGGAATACAGTGACGACAAGTTAGTCACAATTGATAGACAAACAATATGGTTAGTATAACTGTTCAGTCTCTTTTCAGTCATACGATACCACCACCAATCATATGAAATTTATGATGTGTCTCCATCTTCAAGTTTTAGATTTTTCAATCTCAGTTCAGCTCTTTGCGTTTTTAGCACTGAAATAAAACTCTACACAAACATTATGTTAATGATCCTGTGGAAAAAATTGATTAGTAATCAATATCATTAATCATTTATTGACTTGCTATAATTATTAATTCAATGAAGCCGTTTGCTTCGTTTATTGGACATTCCTATGTCAGCGAAGTATTAAATGACTTTTCCTTTACTCTTTATTCACTTCATGAGATAAAGAATTTACATTTAATGAAGTTGGGAGAATCTTACTCTTCCTTTCCATTAGGCTGACTTAAGAAATCAGCTCGCAGAGCAGCTCTGCGACCTCTGACCTTTTCACTGACATCTACCTAGACTCAAAAAATGTGCTCCTCACCCCTCCCTTAGGAGACTTTGTAAGGCAACTAGGATTAGTTAACAGAGCTATTTAGATACAGTTTTGCGCTTTTCACTACAAAACAAATTAGCAGGTTCTAGGTACTCTGCTTAAAAAATAATAATTCACAAACAGATAATAAAAAAAAAAAATCTGAAACGATTAATCAGAGTGAGATAAAAAAAACAATTCCCCCCTTAGGGGATTATCATATCTGCGGCAATTGCAAATTGTACATTAGGATCCTATAAGAAAGCATGGTTACACTAGCATACATGGCAATTAACCTGTTTAAAACTGTTCTCTTATAGATTCTATTTATCAATAACATTGGGTCAGACTTTATGTATAAAGTTCCTCTATTATCCTGTAACGCCCTGAGCTACTAAACTCAACCTCCCTGTATATGGGGGTAAATCTCCAACTATGGGAGTTAACTGGCCAGGAATTAATAGGAAGGTTCTTGAGTCAAACAAAGGACTAGAACCGGACCCTGTACCGCCTAGGCTAATGAGACCTACATCTGTTCCCTATTTTGGGACAATTTACTATTAATTTCTGGCAATACAAAAACATCAATTGTGTTTAGCATAGACAAACAACTCCTGAGTTGATTTACATGTAATGCACTGGTTGCATCCGTGTAATAACACTTTACTGCAACAACTCATCTGCGGTTCTGGTATGGGCTTAACCCCTTCAGTACCAGGACATTAATATTGAATATGTATAGACCACGCCCTTCTAAGGCTTGTAAACGTGATCTGGCTGTAGCATTCTAATGCCAGCAACAATATACATGACAATTTATCATTAATATGTCATCTCATCAATCAAATCTCGGTGGGACCTCCATTTATGTCGGGGGGTAATAATTCAATTAAGAATTATTAATTATGGTCATAAAAATAATTAATCATAAAAAAATTAAATTTATAAAATTTGTCATAAATTCTTAAAATCATGACCTGGTGAATTGTAGACAACCTAATTGATACAATTCACATCTGAGTCCGACTATTTCCTCAGATAAATAAGTTCTTTTTGACGTGAGATGACGTTAATGATAAAATGTAGTTCTACATTATACAATAATACACAGGTATTATAAAAATATGCAGATTTATTGGTTACAAGATTATAAACATATATAAGTAAATAAACACAATGATACATGCAAATGAATATATATAGCGTTAATATAAAGCATTACAAGCTTAACCCTTTCACGACTGCAATCTGTATATATACGTGATAGCTGCACATGCCCCGTGCAGCTACCACGTATATACACGTTCTGGCAGCTCTTTAATCCAAGATTGGCCCCTTGCCGGCAATCGATCCGATTGGTTAGTCTGTGCAGACTAACCAATCGGATCGCGGCAGTGTTAAAATGCCGGTTTCAGGCTCTGATCTGCGCTCTGCAGATCACAGCCTGAAATCGGTAATGTGTCCTGAAGCCCCCGATCTGTGCCCCCTCCTTGTTCATGTCCTGCCCCCGATGCGGTCCTGCCCCGATCTGTGCCCCCTCCTTGTTCTTGTCCTGCCCCCGATGCGGTCCGCCCCCTCCTGCACCGATCTGTGCCCCCTTCTTGTCCATCATCTTATCCTGCCCCCCCGAAGCGGTCCGCCCCCTCCTGCCCCGATCTGTAAGTAAAATGCTGCCCCCCCTCCCCCGTTTCCAGCGCTGCCCCCTGCCCCCGATGCGGTCCCCCTTTTGTGTGTGATGGCGGCGGCTCCATTCCTGAGCCGCCGCCATCAGCAGCGTGTGTCAGCTCTATGCTGACACTGCTGTAACCCCATAGATGCCGCAGTAGCGGCATCCATGGGGGTAATAGAGGGAGGGGGCCCCCTCTCTCTCAACCATCAGGGCTGCTGCGATCGCAGCGCCCGATGGTTGCCATGGCAACCGGACGCTTTGCAAAGGCGTCCGGTTGCCATGGTATAGGCGTCCAGTGCTGCCACCTACAGGCATCTGATTGTATTATACTTTGCAATGCAAGAGCATTGCAAAGTATAGTACAACCATCAGCCCCACTGGATCTTCAAGATCCAAGAGGGAACTGATAAAAAAAAATGTGAAAATAATAAAAGTAAAAATAAATAAATAAAAATGTAAAAAATAAATTTCCTTTTCCTATAAAAAAAAACCAAACAAACAGAAAACCACACATATTAGGTGTCACCGCGTCCGTAACGACCATCTCTATAAATATATCAAATCATCAACCCCGTCCAATAAACACCATAAAAAATAAAAAATAAAAACGGTGTAAAAAAATAAGCCATTTTTGTCACCTTACATCACAAAAAGTGCAACACCAAGCGATCAAAAAAGGCGAATATACCCCAAAATAGTACCAATCAAACCGTTACCTCATCCCGCAAAAAATGAGCCCATATTTAAGACAATCGCCCAAAAAATATAAAAGCTATGGCTCTCAGACTATGGAGACACTAAAACATAATTTTTTTGGTTTCAGAAATGCTATTATTGTGTAAAACTTAAATAAATAAGAAAAAGTATACATATTAGGTATTGCCACATCCGTAACGATCTGCTCTATTAAACTGTCACATGACCTAACCCCTCAGATGAACGCTGTAAAAAAAAAAAACTGTTCCAAAACAGCCAATTTTTTGGCCACCTTGTCCCATAAAGTGTAATAATGAATGATCAAAAAATCCTATGTACCCAAAAATGGTACCAATAAAAACCTCAATTCTTTCTGCAAAAAATGAGCCCCTGCACAAGACGATCGGTAGAAAAATAAAAAACATATGGCGTTCAGTAAAACCAATCCAGCAAAATCTGCCTTCCAAAAACCATGCGGCGCTCCTTCCATTCTGCGCCCTGCCGTGCGCCCTTACATCAGTTTACGACCACATGTGGGGTGTTTCTGTAAACCGCAGAATCAGAGTAATAAATATTGAGTTTTGTTTGGCTGTTAACCCTTAATGTGTTAAAGAAAAAAATGTAATAAAATAGAAAATCTGCTAAAAAAGTGAAATTTAGAAATTTCATCTCCATTTTCCTTTAATTCTTGTGGAACACCTAAAGGGTTAATAATGTTTGTAAAATTGGTTTTGAATACCTTGAGGGGTGTAGTTTCTACAATGGGGTCATTTATGGGGTTATACACTATTTAGGCGCCACAAAGTGACTTCAGACCTGAACTAGTCCTTAAAAAGTGGGTTTTGGAAATTTTCTTAAAAACTTTAAGAATTGCTTCTAAACTTCTAAGCCTTCTAACGTCCTAAAAAAATTAAATAACATTTCCAAAATGATGCCAACATAAAGTAGACATATGGGGAATGTTATGTAATAAATATTTTATGAGGTATCACTTTCTGTTTTAGAAGCAGAGAAATAGAAATTTAGAAAATTGCAAATTTTTAAAAATTTTTGGTAAATTTGGGATTTTTTTTAAAAAAAAGGAGATATATATTGACTCAAGTTTATGACTGTCATGAAGTACAATGTGTCACGAGAAAACAATCTCAGAATGGCGTGGATAAGTAAAAGTGTTCCAAAGCTATTACCACTTAAAGTGACGCATGTCAGATTTGTAAATTTTGACCTGGACACTGGGGCATCAATGACCTTTGGTCATGAAAGGGTTAACAATGCATGTGAGTGGAAATAACTTGTCACATTATAACCAAGCTATTATTAAGTTAGGATATCAAAATATGAACATAAGTTATATATACTACTTCTGTTCAGAGAAAACCTCATGATATCAGGATGGGCATGTCTAATCCTAGACATCATTATAGAATGTTAAATACATTCTGCCCCCCCTAACCAACTACACATCACATGACTTCAAGATGGGCAAATCCATTCAAGGATATAACTTAGAAGAGACAACTGTATCCTTCCGCCCCATCCTGGACTATTTTCCCATACAGTGGAGGAAATAATTATTTGACCCCTCACTGATTTTGTAAGTTTGTCCAATGACAAAGAAATGAAAAGTCTCAGAACAGTATCATTTCAATGGTAGGTTTATTGTAACAGTGGCAGATAGCACATCAAAAGGAAAATCGAAAAAATAACTTTAAATAAAAGATAGCAACTGATTTGCATTTCATTGAGTGAAATAAGTATTTGAACCCCTACCAACCATTAAGAGTTCTGGCTCCCACAGAGTGGTTAGACACTTCTACTCAATTAGTCACCCTCATTAAGGACACCTGTCTTAACTAGTCACCTGTATAAAAGACACCTGTCCACAGAATCAATCAATCAAGCAGACTCCAAACTCTCCAACATGGGAAAGACCAAAGAGCTGTCCAAGGATGTCAGAGACAAAATTGTAGACCTGCACAAGGCTGGAATGGGCTACAAAACCATTAGCAAGAAGCTGGGAGAGAAGGTGACAACTGTTGGTGCGATTGTTCGAAAATGGAAGGAGCACAAAATGACCATCAATCGACCTCGCTCTGGGGCTCCACGCAAGATCTCACCTCGTGGGGTGTCAATGGTTCTGAGAAAGGTGAAAAAGCATCCTAGAACTACACCGGAGGAGTTAGTTAATGACCTCAAATTAGCAGGGACCACAGTCACCAAGAAAACCATTGGAAACACATTACACCGCAATGGATTAAAATCCTGCAGGGCTCGCAAGGTCCCCCTGCTCAGGAAGGCACATGTGCAGGCCCGTCTGAAGTTTGCCAATGAACACCTGAATGATTCAGAGAGTGACTGGGAGAAGGTGCTGTGGTCTGATGAGACCAAAATAGAGCTCTTTGGCATTAACTCAACTCGCTGTGTTTGGAGGAAGAAAAATGCTGCCTATGACCCCCAAAACACCGTCCCCACCGTCAAGCATGGGGGTGGAAACATTTTGCTTTGGGGGTGTTTTTCTGCTAAGGGCACAGGACAACTTATTCGCATAAACGGGAAAATGGACGGAGCCATGTATCGTGAAATCCTGAGCGACAACCTCCTTCCCTCTGCCAGGAAACTGAAAATGGGTCGTGGATGGGTGTTCCAGCACGCCAATGACCCAAAACATACAGCAAAGGCAACAAAGGAGTGGCTCAAGAAGAAGCACATTAAGGTCATGGAGTGGCCTAGTCAGTCTCCGGACCTTAATCCAATCGAAAACCTATGGAGGGAGCTCAAGCTCAGAGTTGCACAGAGACAGCCTCGAAACCTTAGGGATTTAGAGATGATCTGCAAAGAGGAGTGGACCAACATTCCTCCTAAAATGTGCGCAAACTTGGTCATCAATTACAAGAAACGTTTGACCTCTGTGCTTGCAAACAAGGGTTTTTCCACCAAGTATTAAGTCTTTTTTTGTTAGAGGGTTCAAATTCTTATTTCACTCAATGAAATGCAAATCAGTTGCTATCTTTTATTTAAAGTTATTTTTTCGATTTTCCTTTTGATGTGCTATCTGCCACTGTTACAATAAACCTACCATTGAAATGATACTGTTCTGAGACTTTTCATTTCTTTGTCATTGGACAAACTTACAAAATCAGTGAGGGGTCAAATAATTATTTCCTCCACTGTATATAACTTTGGTAAGACTATTAAGACAAATAACAGGGATCTAGGATTTTGCTAGACCATATCTTAAATGGGAAGGATTTGAAATAAGTCCTTCCGGTGGGAATCCATCACTTAGCTTGGCGAAGAATGTTCTATCAATATATATATATATATATATATATATATATATATATATATAAAAGCAATTATTTAATGCTTTGCTAGATTATGAGTCTAGATTCTTCTGCAGGTAGAATGAAGCCTCACAATATCCTAAGACTACATCTCAATATGGAGATGATCAATTCATTTAATTATTTATTTATTCGCCAATCTAGATGGTATAATTTCACCCACACTATCAAATTAGTCTTAATAAAATGAAATATCATTTTCTGTGTCTCTTACCAAGTCCTAGTAGGAATCTCAATTCTGCTCCTAGGAAAGCTGGGTGGTCCATCATAGCGCATCTCACCATGGCTTTCATCTTGATAGACCTCAACTTCTCTTCTCCTCTCTCTTTCTTTTCTCCTTTCTTTCTTCCTTTTCCCTTACTGTGTATGGCTTATGATCACAAACTTATCAGTTAGACACACCTTCCTAGTTTGGATCTTTCCAATCATTGTTGGATGGGCGTGACCATTGATAAAAAATGTGACATCATAACCTTACCCAGAATGCACTTTTGCTACTGTTGTAATGTCACCTACTGATACCTAGGTGGCACTGCTGTATAAGCTATTTGCATCATAGCATAAAGGGTTAACTTATGTAAGTCTGAATATACATTTTGACCTTAGAAGCTTTAATTCAAAGCTATAGGGATTAATTCTGACACTTGTAGCAATTAGAGACAGACCCCTAGGCGTCTCTCTGACAGTTTCTCACACTTAATTTATGGATCGTAAATAGCCTTGTTTTCTCACAGAGATATCAGTACCTCCTCTGTCATACCAAAGATGTGATTAATTGTTACAAAACACACATCTTCACAGACACTCTTCTTGAGACAGATATTCCCCTAATGAGAAATATATATACACTGCGTGCAGAATTATTAGGCAAATGAGTATTTTGACCACATCATCCTCTTTATGCATGTTGTCTTACTCCAAGCTGTATAGGCTCAAAAGCCTACTACCAATTAAGCATATTAGGTGATGTGCATCTCTGTAATGAGAAGGGGTGTGGTCTAATGACATCAACACCCTATATTAGGTGTGCATAATTATTAGGCAACTTCCTTTCCTTTGGCAAAATGGGTCAAAAGAAGGACTTGACAGGCTCAGAAAAGTCAAAAATAGTGAGATATCTTGCAGAGGGATGCAGCACTCTTAAAATTGCAAAGCTTCTGAAGCGTGATCATCGAACAATCAAGCGTTTCATTCAGAATAGTCAACAGGGTCGCAAGAAGCGTGTGGAAAAACCAAGGCACAAAATAACTGCCCATGAACTGAGAAAAGTCAAGCGTGCAGCTGCCAAGATGCCACTTGCCACCAGTTTGGCCATATTTCAGAGCTGCAACATCACTGGAGTGCCCAAAAGCACAAGGTGTGCAATACTCAGAGACATGGCCAAGGTAAGAAAGGCTGAAAGACGACCACCACTGAACAAGACACACAAGCTGAAAAGTCAAGACTGGGCCAAGAAATATCTCAAGACTGATTTTTCTAAGGTTTTATGGACTGATGAAATGAGAGTGAGTCTTGATGGGCCAGATGGATGGGCCCGTGGCTGGATTGGTAAAGGGCAGAGAGCTCCAGTCCGACTCAGACGCCAGCAAGGTGGAGGTGGAGTACTGGTTTGGGCTGGTATCATCAAAGATGAGCTTGTGGGGCCTTTTCGGGTTGTGGATGGAGTCAATCTCAACTCCCAGTCCTACTGCCAGTTTCTGGAAGACACCTTCTTCAAGCAGTGGTACAGGAAGAACTCTGCATCCTTCAAGAAAAACATGATTTTCATGCAGGACAATGCTCCATCACACGCGTCCAAGTACTCCACAGCGTGGCTGGCAAGAAAGGGTATAAAAGAAGAAAATCTAATGACATGGCCTCCTTGTTCACCTGATCTGAACCCCATTGAGAACCTGTGGTCCATGATCAAATGTGAGATTTACAAGGAGGGAAAACAGTACACCTCTCTGAACAGTGTCTGGGAGGCTGTGGTTGCTGCTGCACGCAATGTTTATGGTGAACAGATCAAAACACTGACGACAGAATCCATGGATGGCAGGCTTTTGAGTGTCCTTGCAAAGAAAGGTGGCTATATTGGTCACTGATTTATTTTTGTTTTGTTTTTGAATGTCAGAAATATATATTTGTGAATGTTGAGATGTTATATTGGTTTCACTGGTAAAAATAAATAATTGAAATGGGTATATATTTGTTTTTTGTTAAGTTGCCTAATAATTATGCACAGTAATAGTCACCTGCACACACAGATATCCCCCTAAAATAGCTAAAACTAAAAACAAACTAAAAACTACTTCCAAAAATATTCAGCTTTGATATTAATGATTTTTTTGGGTTCATTGAGAACATGGTTGTTGTTCAATAATAAAATTAATCCTCAAAAATACAACTTGCCTAATAATTCTGCACTCCCTGTATAATATACTGGATACATGTTGTCTTCGTAACATATAACAATATAATATAAACAAATATATATATGTCCTACTGATTGTCATATGCCAAGGACTAAGGCTCATTAAATGAATATATGAATTATATATTTTGCTTCATTAATAAATGCCTAATTGTATAATGCCTAATTGCACAGAGCTTATCTTTTTCTCCCGTCATAAATTTAAAAGTAGACAAGGAGGCATCTTCTCAGACTGGTACATTCATGAGAAGAATAACACTAAAGAGTATAAACCTTTGTGTGACCTTAAATTGGCCTACTCAAGACATACAAAATTGCAACTATAGTCGAGCATGGCTCTTAAAGGCAATGAACATCCATTTTGACAATAATGAATTGGATATCAATGCATTTACCTATGAAAAGGCACAACACTCCCCACCCCCACACTGCGCAGGCACGGTGATCGGATGGATGTTTGGTATAAGAGATCTCACTGTCCGCTGGTGCGCACGCGCAGTGTATCCCGACGGGAGTAGTTAGCCGCACTTGAGCACTGGCCCGTAAATTTCCCTACCCTCTAACCGCTGCTGAGGCTTCCAGCGCATGGGCAGTGTCGGCCGCTGTCCAGCTGAGAGGTAAGGCGCAAGCACATTAGGTGGCCCCTTCTCCCCAACTCTGGTGTGAAATTTTCCTACCCATCGTTGTGCGCCTGCGCGGCGCGGCACACTCCTCCTTCCAAAGCTGGGAACATCACGTCCGGTGCGGCCGCATCACAACAGAAAGTGACGAGGGTAGGGAGATTTCATGGGTAGGGAAATTTCACGGAACACCGGCTATTTGTTATCTCTGATGACGTCAGCCCGTTAGGGTGTGACGCTACTATATCCAATGGAGAAGCTTCTAAGTGAGTTGGATTACATGAGGGATAGATTGTTGGATCTGATAGGTAGCGGTGAGGTAGAAACTCCCCTCCTCTATTGCAGCTTACCTCCCCCTTCTTCATCTGTACGTTCAAGTCTATACTCGTCATGCCGTCGCTCCGCGCATTTGTGCAAGAACTTAGAGTTCCTGCGCTGCTGCCCATACTACTGTTCAGAGTTCACTGCTAGTGATGAGCGGCAGAAGCAATATTCGAATTTGTGATATTTCGCGAATATTCGCCATATATTTGCAAATTTGAGAATTCATGATCTCAATAGAAAATTTGCGATCAACACTAAGCTGTAGGCAACTTTCCTATTGGTTTCTAGGGAAGTTGCTAAGCTCAGACAAAGATATTGCAGATATTTGCTATAAATTTGCGATAAATTTGCAATCAACAATATTCGCGAATATGAATATATAGCACTATATTCTAAATATTTGCGAATTCTCAAAGTAGCGATATTCGCGACTAAAATTCGTAATTTGAATATTCGCGCTCAACACTATTCCCTGCGCATGACTGTGGACTTAGTCTCCTTAGCTATCAGATTTCTCACGTAATCTGCACATGTCCTAAGACTTAGTTCAAGCAAATGGATACTTTTAGATATTAGTATCCTTAATGGCAACTCTTAATCAGAGATTTTATTGCAATTTCATTTCAATAGCGCTTCTCTGTGCCATACAGCTGATGGTCACATTACTAGTGTGTTCCACTATTTATTCAATAATTAAATTTACATTATCCCATTATTATATTAACAATAGGAATGTATATGTGCCAATATGTGCCAATGGTTCTTTTATAAATTCTCTTGATTCATGTATCAAATACTACATGTAACACCATCAGATGTATTGCAAGTAGCTGGGAACCTCTAATTAGCCATATACACTAGTACATGATGATATACTAGTACTAATACTTTAGCAATGCTTTTTCAATTATTTTACGCATCGTATTGTTTGGATTAAATTTGTATATATAGCTCTCCATGGATAGTCCAGATCTTCAAATGTCGGCCACTATTATCATTAATCATGAAAGCGTGACAATACCTCAACTATTTTATTACTTGTTTAAGACATTGTTTACTGTTCCTCTTCCTCATAGTGTTGAAGGTCTACATTACAGGAAGGACGAGTAGGTAAATCCTTCATTTAGGGGATAGGCTATTTAGTCTATAAATCCATTTTATCTCCTCATGTTGAAGTCTTCTATCAATGTCGCCTTGTCTGGGGCCTTATTTTATTCTGGTTACTCCCCAAAATTTCAGGTTTGTAATATTGCCCTTATGTTTTTCCCTCACGCGCCTGGCCAGTCCTGTGTCTTCTCCAGTATTTATACTGCCGAAGTGTTTTCAGATCCGCCTTCTTAATTCTTGGGTAGTCTTCCCCAATTTGGGCCAGTCACATTTGATAATGTACACCACACCTTTTGTTTTACAGTTTATATAATCCAGAATTTTCTAGTTTCTTCCATCAACAGGGTTTGTAAATGTTTTGGTAATTAGCATCCGATTACAAAACCTACAGTCCCCACAGGGATATGATCCCTTGTGGTTTAGCCAGGTTGTTTCCTGTTCCCTTCTTTGGGGTTGATAGTGACTGTGTACTAGCATCTCTTTTAGATTTCTTCTTCTTCTATATGTAACACTAGGGAATCTCAGTATAGCCTGCTGGATATCTTTGTCCGCCTGAAGAATGTGCCAATGGCGTTTCAAGATGCGCAGGACTTTTTCATGTTGGATATCATATGTACCTATACATCGTATGTTTTTTTTTTCCTCTCCTTTTTTAGTCTTGTTCCCCAATAATTGTGATCTCACTGCCTTTTTGCTTTGTTGTATGCCTTATGTAGGCGCTTCTTTGAATAGCCCCTATTTAGGAATCGTTGATAAAGTGTACTACACCCCCTTTCAAAAGCTTCCTCAGTGGAACAGTTCCGCTTCGCTCCTAAATACTGCCTCACTGGAATGCCCTTTATGAGGGACTGTGGATAGAAGCTTTACCAGTGTAAAAAGTTGTTGGTTGATGACTTACGATATATTTCTGTTTGGATACTGCCGTCAGATTAAAGTGAGATTGTCAGTCCTATTTGGTTCTCATTCAAATGTTGAACAAATTCATGAAAACGTGCTTCTGTATTGTCCCAAAAAATCAAAACATCATCAATATAACATCCCCAAAATAAAATGTGATCTGTGTACTTTCTATAAGTGTCAGTGAAAACTATACGATCTTCCCACCGCCCTAAAAATTCATTTGCAAAACTTGGTGCACAAATCGTACCCATAGCGGTACCAAGTAGCTGTAAATAAAATTTCCTGTTAAATTAGAAATAACTGTGCTTCAACAAAAATTCCAAAAGTGTCAAAACGAATTGATTGTGCTCGTGATATTGTACCCCTTTTGTGTTGAGGAAATATTTCACCGCTTTCATGCCTAGATTATGTTGGATGCTTGTGTACAAGGCCTCAACATCCAAGCTTGCTATAGGTGTTTGCTGATTGACCTGAATCTCCTGTAATCTGACAACATTATCTTTTGTGTCTCTGAGATAAGAGGGAAGTGATTTGACAAAAGGAGAGATTATTTGATCTACATATTCGCTAATGCCTTTGCACAAGCTTTGGTTGCCTGGAATTGGTTCTCTTTTTTTGTGTATTTTGGGTATCACATAAAAAGTAGCTATAGTGGGGTGAGGTCTGAAAAGCATTCTATATTTTTCCTTGGTGATAAGATTCTTTTCTTTGGCTAGTTTCAGAAGATTTTTGAGTTCTACAACATGTTTATCAGTTAGATCCGCACTAAGCTGTTTATATGTGCTTTCATCTTGTTAACAATGTCATTGCCATTTTTTCGTAATAGTATTTTTCCAGTAGGACAACATTGCCCCCCTTGTCCGAGGGCTTGATAATAAGGTTATCGTTTTCGACTAGATCTTTTATGGCTACTTGTTCTTCTCTCGTTAGATTGCAATATGTGTAGTTTCTATTTGCTTTAAATTTTTGTAAATCTCTTGTCACTACATCCACAAAGGACTGGATATTTGCATATTTACCGAATGGTGGAGTGAACTTTGACTTGGGAGTTATTGTACTGAAGGGGAAAGGGGGGGCTAGGGACTACTATTTTTCCTTCACTTTCTCCCCTCAAGAGTTCCAATGTCTCAATAGCAGTTTTTTCTAATTATTGTAATATTTCTGGATCTTTCTCCTTAAAAGGGTTGTCCGGGTTCAGAGCTGAACCTGGACATCCCTCCATTTTCACCCAGGCAGCCCCCCTGACTTGAGCATCGAATCAGTTTATGCTCCGATGCTCTCCTTTGCCCTGCACTAAATCCGGTGACGTACTGGGCTCTCTATGGGGCTGCCAGGAAGCCCGGTGACGTCACCGGCACTGATGGGCGGGATTTAGCACTGCCCTAGCCAGTAAAATGGCTAGGGCAGCGCTAAAGCCCGCCCATCAGAGCCGGTGATGTCACCAAACACACTGCCAGGTGGAAGCTTCCGCCCAGCAGTGTGTTATGATAAGCAAAAGAGCCCGTACCATGCGCGATTTGGCGCAGGGCAAGAGAGGGCATTGGAGCATGAGATGCTCCGATGCTAGCCTCAGGGGTGCTGCCTGGGTGAAAATAAGCTCTGAACCCGGGCAACCCCTTTAATTTTAAATTCCTTATGTAGGGCTAATTTTCTAGCTAACAGGTTTATGTCCTTTACCCATAGAAAGCAGTCAAATTGAGGGGCAGGTGTAAACGATAGACCTTTACTTATGAGGCTTTTGTATTCTGGTCGCAACATTATTTCTGTTTTATTGATGATTTGCATTCCTCCATCAGTATTTTCTTTATCTAGATTTTTTGGTCGTAGCCCCATTTGTCCCTGTCTCTGAGTTGTACTCTCATTCCTAAAAAAAGTTATCTACCTCCTAGGAAACTGTTTATTAAGTTAAGGAATAATAAAAGCTAAGTTTGATTCCGCACATCGGTGTGGGGCTAAGAGGTATATGTACAGTCCTAACGGACATTAGTGGTTTAAATACTTGGCAGAGTACTATTCTCCTCCACCAGGGAGACCTATAGTCTCTGGAATAGGCTCATTAACAGCCAATCTGTCACAGTACCTGGATCATATGTTGCAACCATATGTAAAGAACATCCTATCATATTTGAAGGCCACTACAACAGTTGTCAACTTATTTGAAAACTTGACATGTAAGCCTGGTTGGATCATGGCAACGTTGGATGTTAGTTCGCTCTATACATGCATCAACCATGAGCACGGTATACATGCAATAAAAACTATGCTATCCCAGAGAAAAGACTTGAAAATGGAACAGTTGCAATTCATCCTGGATAGCATTAATGATGTGTTAACACATAATTATTTTTACTTTTATTCAAAATATTACTTACAGTTGATGGGCACCGCCATGGGCACCAGATTCGCCCCCAGTTATGCCAACTTGTTCATGGCAGCTTGGGAACAGAACATAATAACACCCAGGCTAGGGTCGGGTCTTGTGCTCTGGCGGCGCTACATCGACGATATTATACTGGTATGGGATAGGCCACATGACTTTTTGGTGCGATTTTTGGATGAGCTAAATCACAACGAGCTCAACCTTAAATTCACGCTGAACATCAGCACACAAGTGGTGCAATTCTTGGACCTCAACATAGAAATAAATGGCCCCAAATTCTTGTGTAGCACATACCAAAAATCAGTATCGAGGAACAGCTTTATTTTGAACACAAGCTGTCATTTGCCTCGATGGCTGTTGAACGTACAGACAATTTCATAGGTTGAAGCAGCAAATTTGGGGTTGCAAGGAGCTTCTACTATTAGTAAAAAAAATAAGAAAAAGGATCCATAATTACACCTTGGATGACCCTAAAGGGGTTTTACAGGTGTGGTACTTGTGGGAATTGTAGAACAACAAAATTCCCAAGGAAAACCACAAAAATAATCTCCCAAACTAATTTGTATGAATGGAAGATTAATGAAATATTATCATGCAATAGTGAAGCTGTTATTTATGTTGGAGTGCCCATGTGTGAAACAATATGTGGGTCGCACCAGTAGGACCCTCAAGATCCTGCATCCTCCCACCGAAACCAGTCATTACATCAGTGAAAGTCAGCCCCGCTGGATTAAGGTTTTGTATATGATGCCTGCATAATGTAATATCACTACCATATATAATGTTGCTAGTATGTAGTGTCAACACTAACATACATGAGAAGAACGTATATTTTATGATTTAATGTGAATTTGATATAGCCCTGTTTAGTATATAAAAGTATCAGTCACGGTCAGGTCCAGGCTTTGACTCCAACTTAGGCTCCTTATAAGGAGCAATATGTCCCCCTTTTCTTCATTCGATATTTTGCCACTGAGGAAGAAACCCATGTGATTTTGAAACGCGTCTGTCTAGAAGATTGACTGCACCCCTGTCATAATCTGTGATAAACCTTCAGAACATCAAAATCCCGAATATCTATTCTGGTGATTGAAAAGTGGAAGTGCGCAAGCGCAAAGTTATAACATCGAAGTGAAACAACTTGTGGGTCGCGAGCGTCCGGAAATCCGTACTGCGCAGGTGCTCAGTGTCGCTAGCAACCGGAGAACACACGTGGAGCGGTCAGCATCCGGAAAGCTGTACTGCGCAGGCGCGCAGCGTCACTAGCAACCAGAGAACATTTGTGGAGCGGCCGGCACACGGACTGCATATTAACAGATGTCACCTTGCAGACTATTATCAATATCGGGTAAGAAGCGCATAGAGCTACAAAAGAGAACTACCCATCATACTACAAAGGCGGCGAAGCGACTGGACATGTAAGTGGACCTGCGCCCCACGATTAATAATTAGAGATGGCCTTGCGGTTCGCCCGACAGTCGTTTCGCAGCGAACTTTGCGTGTTTGCGATTCGCCGAACATGCGAACATATGGAGAAATTTGCGCCCGCCATATTCTTTAACATTGTGAAGAACTTTGACACATGACAAATCCATCAGGTGGTATAGGACAACCAATTGAGACGTTTCAGCACATGGACATACCCCCTACCTTATAAATAAAATTACATTCAGTGTTTTGCCAGTGTAGGGAGAGGTCGCTGTGTGGAGCAGGGACAGGCTGTTAGGGACACCAAACGCTAGCTAATAGGGCCACAAAAGACATTTTAAGGACTGGTATAGGTGTGCTGTCGATATGTGTGACAGAGGGGTGCGATATACTTATACTTTTATAATGAGTCGAAAACACATAGATCTATACAGTGATCACCTGGAAGTCAGGGGCCTAGGGGCTAGGGGCTTACTAGGGCCATTTTTATATAGGGTAAGGTTTCGGACGGGGTCGCTCTTATCAGGGCGGGTGGTCTGTGGTTAGGCTATCAGGGCCAGAATAGCACCCCCTGTAGGGCAATATCAGGGACAGTTCTTTGCCCACCCTGTCCTTCAACACCACATCATCATCTAGACCAGGGATAGATGTTTTTTTTCTTTCCCTCCTGGATTCATCGATGTGCACTGGAACCCCCCGGATTGTGGTAGGACATATGGTTTCTGATTTAGTGCTGCCCAGTACTTGTTATTGCCGACCACATCTATGCTTTTTGGTTAAAGCGAACCTTTCACCTCATTTTCACTTTATAAACTAGCAACAGTACCTTATGGATTATCTTCAGTGTGTTCTTATACATGTTAGTGCCGCTTTCCATGCGCCGTCTTCCTCATTCGCCGCGCGATCCCGTCTTTCTTGCGGACACAAACGCGATCCTGTAACAGAATCGCGCATGCGCCGTACGCGATGCCTGCCTGTCTGCTCTCCTGTCTGCTCTCCCTCCCATGCGCGCGTTCCCCTATCTTCAGGCTCCAAGTGCCCCACGTGATCACTGTAGACTTGCCATCTGCGGCAAGTCTACAGTGATCACGTGGGGCACTTGGAGCCTGAAGATAGGGGAGCGCGCGCACGGGAGGGAGAGCAGACAGGCAGGCATCGCGTACGGCGCATGCGCGATTCTGTTACAGGATCGCGCTTGTGTCCGCAAGAAAGACGGGATCGCACGGCGAATGAGGAGGACGGCGCATGCGCAGGATTCACAAGCGCGGTCCCGGCGACTGAGCCGGCTGTCAATTACAGAGCATAGAGGCGGGGTTAGGGCAGGGGAGGTACAGCCAGAGGTGAGGGAAGGGATACCCCCTTGACTTGTTGCGTAACTGTTGGAGCAGGAAATGTGAACTTTATAAGACGATTTTTTCAAGAATAAACATCGCAGGAAAGCGGCACTAACATGTATAAGAACACACTGAAGATAATCCATAAGGTACTGTTGCTAGTTTATAAAGTGAAAATAAGGTGAAAGGTTCGCTTTAACTTTAATAATTTCATTTATTTTCCTTTTGAGGGATATCTTTTCCATTCACACGTCCTCAAAATGGGTCTGCATCCGTTCCGCAATTTTGCGTAACGGGTGCAAACCCATTCATTTTCAATGGGGCCGGAATGTGCTGTCTGCATCCGCGGATCCGCACACTTCCGCATCTGGGCTTCCGTTTCCGCAAAAAAATATAACATGTCCTATTCTTGTCCGCAATTGCAGACAAGATTAGGCATTTTCTATTATAGTGCCGGCGATGTGCGGTCCGCAAATTGCGGAATGCACATTGACGGTGTTCGTGTTTTGCGGATCCGCAAAACACTTACGGACGTGTGAATGGACCCTCATAGTAACATTATTAAAGGTTACGTTTTATCTTTATGTATATTCTAATGGATTGCCTTCCATGTACAATGTTATAATATACTTTCTATGTTAGACAGTATATTATAGTGCATTTGTATTGTGCGGCAGCTATATAGAGGGACAAGCGTTATTGAAACAAATAATTTCTACTGGTGTGATATACCAGTTGTCCCCCAAAAAAACTGATTGAAGCGGGGTGTTATATACCAATATTCTTTCTTTATAGGGCATTTGGGTACTGTATAGTGCATTTGCGCATGCGCGTACGCAAAAATTATATTGCCGATATCTTGCATTGAAAACAAAAATGAATGGAGATCGCAAATTCGAATAATGCATCTGGTTTGTCACTGTCCATGTTGTGGGACTATTTGTGCACTTCTAGTAATTATTTCTTGGCTGCAAATATGAGCTGAATGTTTTTCAGGTTCTCCTGCCTTTAAAATGAATAGGACCCGCCGTTAACATGCGGTTTGCGAACATTTGATCGCGTTCGCGAACCGTCCTGGCAGATGTTCGTCCATCACTATTAATAATCATTTAACTCATATACCACTGTGAATTAAGATACTGGACACTCACCTAAGTCCCATAGAACTTTCCATTTTCCATTATCATGTTGGAAGTTCAGTATACCAATCAAGAAAATCTAAATGAAAACAACATAGGGTTGCAGTCGAAATATCATATAGTAAGCTGCGAGAGCTCCGCAGCTTAATAGAAAGGAGGGACCGTGACTATTATAACTACACTGCTATTTTGAGCCAAATTTTTCTGCCACCCTATCTGTCAGTCCCTCCACTGGCTGTTACACCAGTTACTTGTAAAGCCCTATCAGATTTCACTCCTTCCTATTGTATCTACTGTACTTCTCTTAATCTGTTGACTCTCACAGAAATGTGGATCCAGCACTCTGACACTGCTTCTCTCACTGCTCTACATTATGGTGGCTTACATTTTTGTCATACACCCAGGCCTGAGAACAGACATTGTGGTGGTGTCATAATACTTATTTCCCCACAATATTCTTTCCAGGTCATTCGCCCAATACCATCACTCTCCTTGAGAGTGGCAGTGGTATACCAACCCCCAGGCTCACCAGCCCAATTCGTAGATCACTTTGCTGCCTGACATCCTGACTTCCCATTCTCAGAATTAACATCTCTAATATTGGGCAACTTTAACATTCACCTAGACAGTCCTATCTCTTCATCTGCTTCACATCTTCTATCTCCAGCCTCCTCCCTTCGCCTTTCACAACTTTCTAAGGTTTCGTTCACATGAACGCGTGAAGCCCGTGCCGTGGACCTTAAATTACGGTCTGCAGTGCATGGGCACCGTCTGTGTGGCAGGCGCATGGGGACTGTAGTGTGTGTGCATATATATGTATATATATATATATATATATATATATATACAGTATACTGTCTTCTGTAGTGTGTATATATACAGTACAGACCAAAAGTTTGGACACACCTTCTCATTCAAAGAGTTTTCTTTATTTTCATGACTATGAAGGAATCAAAACTATGAATTAACACATGTGGAATTACACTGCTCAAAAAAATAAAGGGAACACTTAAATAACACAATGTAACTCCTAGTCAATCACACTTCTGTGAAATCAAACTGTCCACTTAGGAAGCAACACTGAGTGACAATCAATTTCACATGCTGTTGTGCAAATGGGATAGACAACAGGTGGAAATTATAGGCAATTAGCAAGACACCCCCAATAAAGGAGTGGTTCTGCAGGTGGTGACCTGACCACTTCTCAGTTCCTATGCTTCCTGGCAGATGTTTTGGTCACTTTTGAATGCTGCCGGTGCTTTCACTCTAGTGGTAGCATGAGACGGAGTCTACAACCCACACAAGTGGCTCAGGTAGTGCAGCTTATCCAGGATGGCACATCAATGCGAGCTGTGGCAAGAAGGTTTGCTGTGTCTGTCAGCGTAGTGTCCAGAGCATGGAGGCGCTACCAGGAGACAGGCCAGTACATCAGGAGATGTGGAGGAGGCCGTAGGAGGGCAACAACCCAGCAGCAGGACCGCTACCTCCGCCTTTGTGCAAGGAGGAACAGGAGGAGCACTGCCAGAGCCCTGCAAAATGACCTCCAGCAGGCCACAAATGTGCATGTGTCTGCTCAAACGGTAAGAAACAGACTCCATGAGGGCCCGACGTCCACAGGTGGGGGTTGTGCTTACAGCCCAACACCGTGCAGGACGTTTGGCATTTGCCAGAAAACACCAAGATTGGCAAATTCGCCACTGGCGCCCTGTGCTCTTCACAGATGAAAGCAGGTTCACACTGAGCACATGTGACAGACGTGACAGAGTCTGAAGACACCGTGGAGAACGTTCTGCTGCCTGCAACATCCTCCAGCATGACCGGTTTGGCATTGGGTCAGTAATGGTGTGGGGTGGCATTTCTTTGGAGGGCCGCACAGCCCTCCATGTGCTCGCCAGAGGTAGCCTGACTGCCATTAGGTACCGAGATGAGATCCTCAGACCCCTTGTGAGACCATATGCTGGTGTGGTTGGCCCTGGGTTCCTCCTAATGCAAGACAATGCTAGACCTCATGTGGCTGAAGTGTGTCAGCAGTTCCTGCAAGATGAAGGCATTGATGCTATGGACTGGCCCGTCCGTTCCCCAGACCTGAATCCAATTGAGAACATCTGGGACATCATGTCTCGCTCTATCCACCAACGTCACGTTGCACCACAGACTGTCCAGGAGTTGGCAGATGCTTTAGTCCAGGTCTGGGAGGAGATCCCTCAGGAGACCGTCTGCCACCTCATCAGGAGCATGCACAGGTGTTGTAGGGAGGTCATACAGGCACGTGGAGGCCACACACACACTACTGAGCCTCATTTTGACTTGTTTTAAGGACATTACATCAAAGTTGGATCAGCCTGTAGTGTGTTTTTCCACTTTAATTTTGAGGGTGACTCCAAATCCAGACCTCCATAGGTTAAAAAATTTGATTTCCATATTTTTTTTGTGTGTGATTTTGTTGTCAGCACATTCAACTATGTAAAGAACAAAGTATTTCAGAAGAATATTTAATTAATTCAGATCTAGGATGTGTTATTTTTGTGTTCCCTTTATTTTTTTGAGCAGTGTATATACATAACAAACAAGTGTGAAACAACTGAAAATATGTCATATTCTAGGTTCTTCAAAGTAGCCACCTTTTGCTTTGATTACTGCTTTGCACACTCTTGGCATTCTCTTGATGAGCTTCAAGAGGTAGTCCCCTGAAATGGTCTTCCAACAGTCTTGAAGGAGTTCCCAGAGATGCTTAGCACTTGTTGGCCCTTTTGCCTTCACTCTGCGGTCCAGCTCACCCCAAACCATCTTGATTGGGTTCAGGTCCGGTGACTGTGGAGGCCAGGTCATCTGGCGCAGCACCTCATCACTCTCCTTCATGGTCAAATAGCCCTTACTCTCAAAGTTTTCCCAATTTTTCGGCTGACTGACTGACCTTCATTTCTTAAAGTAATGATAGCCACTCGTTTTTCTTTACTTAACTGCTTTTTTTTTGCCATAATACAAATTCTAACAGTCTATTCAGTAGGACTATCAGCTGTGTATCCACCTGACTTCTCCTCAACGCAACTGATAGTCCCAACCCCATTTATAAGGCAAGAAATCCCACTTATTAAACCTGACAGGGCACACCTGTGAAGTGAAAACCATTTCAGGGAACTACCTCTTGAAGCTCATCAAGAGAATGCCAAGAGTGTGCAAAGCAGTAATCAAAGCAAAAGGTGGCTACTTTGAAGAACCTAGAATATGACATATTTTCAGTTGTTTCACACTTGTTTGTTATGTATTAAAGGTGGAAGAAGTTCTGAAATGATTTATCTTTGTCTCATTTTTTGACATCACAGAAACCTGACATTTTAACAGGGGTGGACTTTTTGTATATATGCGTATCCAGGATCAAGGGTTGAACGCTGGCACCCGGATTGCTATATATAAGGAGTGCTGCCCTGTTTCGTGAATTTTTACTGTCCACTGCAGTATATACACAGTACACTGTCCTCTGTAGTACATATACTATCTGGTAAATAACTACTGTGAGGGGCACATATCTGGGCGTTACTACTGTGAAGGGGACACAATGGTGGCATAACTACTGTGGTGGCATTTAGGGGACTGGGTGGGATTAGGTGTTTAGTTACATTTTGGGCGGAGTTAGGGGCGTGGCCTAGTGCATAAAACATTTGCTGCGGCGCGCTTCGCAAATAGTGTCGCTCTTCCTTCTTTTTAAAAGTTGGGAGGTATTAAATCGGCCTATGTCTTTCACCTGATTCAGTGTGTGTATGGCCTCCAATATGTAGGCCGCACCCCACAATAACCAGTGGAACATCAGAAAGGGCCTGCTGACACAAGGGCTATCTAGACACTACACCCTTTTCCATAAACAAGAATCAGATCGTATTAGGGTGATGCCTTTAGACTACCATATATCCCGGAACACCTATATAATAGGTTTGAGGTGCTTGAACTGAGGGAAATGTACTGGATATATAAACTTTGTGCTATCATTCCTAGTGGTTTATATGTGAAACCATCATTCAGGTATTGTCACTACCAGAGCTTTGGGACGTTCTCACAGCTCTGTTTCTCCACCCCTGTGATGATGTCACTACTAGAGCTGGGAGGAGTTTTCTGTTTCCTTCCTCCCAGCTGCGTTTGATTTCCCTGCCTTTATATTCCCCCTCCTCCTATTGTAGGTGTGGATTATATTTCTCATTTGGGTTGTAGCTCTTGCTTGAGTATCTTCCCTTGCATGCTATCCTTTCACTGGACCTGTGTTCTGCTGCAGCAAGTACTCCGGATATTGCCAGCCTGTCTTTGGATCCGTCTTCACTTCGGCTGCAGCCCCTTCAGCTAAGTGTGCAGACATTGTTGTGTATCTGTGTGTTTTCTGACTGGATCCGAGGCGACCACGGTTCCCTCCATATACTGAGCAGGGCACCGGTGGCCGTGCCCCTTCCACTATTGTAGGGGTTACAGTGCTCATCAGTCTTAGGCTACTTTCACACTTGCGTTCGGGGTTCCGCTTGTGAGTTCCGTTTGAAGGCTCTCACAAGTGGCCCCGAACGGATCCGTACAGCCCCAATGCATTCTGAGTGGATAAGGATCCGCTCAGAATGCATCAGTGTGGCTCAGTTTCGCCTCCGTTCTGCTCAGCAGGCGGACACCCGAACGCAGCTTGCAGCGTTCGGGTGTCCGCCCGGCCGTGCTGAACCAAACGGATCCGTACAGACTTACAATGTAAGTCAATAGGGACGGATCCGTTTGAAGTTGATACAATATGGTGCAATTTCAAACGGATCCGTCCACCATTGACTTTCAGTGCAAAGTCAGGACGGATCCGTCTGACTAACTTTTAGACTTAGATTTTTTTCTGAAATATAATGCAGACGGATCAGTTCTGAATGGATACCATCGTTTACATTATAGGAGCGGATCCGTCTGTGCAGACACCAGACGGATCCGCTCCGAACGCAAGTGTGAAAGTAGCCTTAGGTACGCGGGCATGCCTCCTTCCATCATTTGGATCCGGGCATGGGCTTAGCAGCATAGGGAGAGCTTTCGAGGGTCTGACAGGGGTAACCTTTATCCTCCCTAGTTTGGGTCCGGTCAATAGCTCTATTTTCTGTGCATGCTCTTGTTGCTCACATACAGCCGTGACATTATAATCCACCAAAACCGTCTTTTTTGACATGGATCCGCTCTCTGGCCTGGTTGACCGCATGCAGGGTCTTTCTTTGGAGGTAGCGGATCTCCGTCAATCTATGACTCAGCTTCAAGCATTGGGCTCTGCTCCGGCCCATGGAGTCTGTTGCGAGCCAAAGGTCTCACTTCCGGAAACGTTCTCCGGGGCAGTGAGAGTTTTGTTCGCTTCAGAGAGGCATGCAAACTCCATTTTTGCTTGTGTCCACATTCCTCTGGTAATCAGGAGCAGAGGGTGAGGATTGTCATCTCCCTGCTCAGGGGTAATGCTCAGACTTGGGCTTTTTCGCTGCCATCAGGGGATCCCTCCCTTCGATCCGTGGAAGGATTTTTTGTGGCCCTGGGGCAGATATATGATGACCCGGATCTTGTTGCTCTGGCCGAATCTAACTTACGTTTTTTTAAGCCAGAGCAAACTGTCTGCGGAGCTTTATTGTTCTGAATTTCGGAGATGGGCAGCTGATTCAGGTTGGAATGATGCTGCACTCCGGAGTCAGTTCTGTCATGGTCTCTCAGAGAGATTGAAAGATGCGTTTGCTTTCCATGAGAGACCAACGTCCTTAGAGTCTGCCATGTCATTGGCGGTACGCCTTGACAGGCGTCTAAGAGAAAGAAACGAGACCTCTCTGTCCAGCCATTGTCAGTCTAGGGGCAGTGGTGCGGACTCATTCAGTGTGCAGGGGCCTCATCCTGTCTCGCTCCCCTCTGAGGAGGAGCCCATGCAGCTAGGTCGACTTGCCCCTGATAAAAGAGGATTTAGTCCTCAGAGTATGGTGTGTTTTTGTTGTGGGGGCATAGGTCATTTGGCAAATGTTTGTCCGTCTAGGAGATTCTTGAACTGTACTAAGAGCGATAATAAGAGAAAAACCTCAAAAGGTAAATCATCAAACTCTGCTTCATCTGCTACTTTGGGCAAAGTTGATGTAGGAATTGATGCTTTTCCTCTGACCTGCAGTTCCCGTTTTCTCCTGTCTGCCAGGGTGGCGCTAGAGAGCAAAGTCATTTCTTGTGAGATTTTTGTTGATAGTGGAGCGGCCGTCAATCTTATTGATACTCAATTTGTAGCCATGCATGGTTTTCAGGTTTGCACATTAGAAAAGGATATACCTGTTTTTGCTATTGACTCTGCTCCACTCTCACAGAGATCTCTGAAGGGCATTGTTCACAATATCCGGTTAGCTGTAGGTGACACTCATGTGGAGGATATATCTTGTTTTGTCCTTAACGGATTGCCTTCTCCTCTAGTTTTGGGGTTACCCTGGCTCACTAGACATAACCCCACTATTGATTGGCAAGGAAGGCAAATAAATGAGTGGAGTGACTTTTGTAGAGAGAATTGTCTTACAGCGACTTTTGCAGAGGTGTCTACTAAAACTGTGCCATCATTTCTCTCTGATTTCTCGGACGTGTTTTCCGAGAGCGGTGTTCAGGAGCTACCTCCTCACCGGGAGTTTGATTGTCCTATTAACCTCATTCCCGGCGCCAAGCTGCCAAAAGCTCGCCTCTACAATCTCTCACAACCGGAAAGAATCGCAATGCAAACCTATATCTCCGAGAGTCTCGATAAGGGGCATATTCGTCCCTCAAAATCACCTGTTGCCGCTGGTTTTTTTTTTGTTAAAAAAAAAGATGGCTCTCTGAGACCTTGCCTAGATTTTAGGGAGCTGAACCGTATCACAATTCGCGATCCATATCCCCTTCCTCTGATCCCGGACCTCTTCAACCAAATTGTTGGGGCCAAGGTTTTTTACAAATTGGATTTGAGAGGCGCGTACAACCTGGTCAGGGTCAGAGAGGGGGATGAATGGAAAACGGCCTTTAATACCCCTAACGGGCATTTCGAGAATCTCGTTATGCCTTTCGGCCTGATGAATGCTCCGGCCGTCTTTCAGCATTTTGTTAACAGTATTTTCTACCATTTAATGGGGAAATTTGTATTGGTGTATCTTGATGATATTTTGATTTTTTCCCCTGATGTTCAGACCCATCAGGATCATCTTTTTCAGGTTCTGCAGATTCTGCCGGAAAATAAATTGTACGCCAAGCTGGAGAAATGTGTTTTTATGGTATCGGAGATTCAATTCTGGGTTTTCTCCTCTCTGCTTCTGGTTTTCGCATGGATCTGGAGAAGGTCCGTGCTGTACTTGAGTGGGAGCTTCCTGAGAATCAGAAGGCATTAATGCGCTTTCTGGGTTTTGCGAACTATTACAGAAAGTTCATTTTGAATTATTCCTCTGTTGTCAAACCCCTCACTGACATGACAAAAAAGGGGGCGGATTTTTCCTCTTGGTCGGAGGAGGCGCTTGCAGCTTTTTCTAAGATTAAAGAGAGTTTTGCATCTGCTCCCGTCTTGGTGCATCCCGATGTTTCCTTACCTTTTATTGTTGAGGTGGATGCTTCCGAGGTGGGTGTGGGTGCGGTTTGGCCC
Source organism: Bufo bufo (assembly GCF_905171765.1). Classification (NCBI taxonomy): domain Eukaryota; kingdom Metazoa; phylum Chordata; class Amphibia; order Anura; family Bufonidae; genus Bufo; species Bufo bufo. The sequence goes on from NC_053394.1 coordinate 21,868,607, forward strand.
AGGGCCCTTCTCCTGGCAAATGGCGACCCTGTGCCTTTTTTTCTAAAAAACTCTCCCCGGCAGAGAAAAACTATGATGTGGGAGATAGGGAGTTGTTGGCCATCAAGTTGGCTTTCGAGGAATGGCGCCATTGGTTGGAGGGGGCCAGGCACCCTATCACCGTTTTTACCGACCATAAGAATCTGGCATACTTGGAGTCGGCCAGGCGTATGAATCCGAGACAGGCCAGATGGTCTCTGTTCTTCTCCAGATTCAATTTTGTCGTCACATTCCGCCCTGGGATCAAAAATGTGAAGGCTGATGCTCTCTCTCGCTGTTTTCCGGGAGGAGGAAACTCCGAGGACCCGGGTCCCATTTTGGCGGAGGGGGTAGTTGTTTCTGTTCTATATTCGGATTTGGAGGCCGAAGTCCAGGCTGCCCAGACTGAGGCACCTGCCCGTTGTCCTTCTGGGAAGTTGTTTGTGCCTCCTGAGCTACGTCACAAACTCTTCAAGGAGCATCATGATACTGTTCTTGCTGGTCACCCCGGGAGTAGAGCCACGGTAGATCTCATTGCTCGGAGATTTTGGTGGCCGGCTCTTCGTAAGTCGGTGGAGGGTTTTGTGGCTGCTTGTGAGACGTGCGCTCGCGCTAAGGTCCCTCGTTCACGGCCTTCAGGTTCCCTTCTCCCGTTACCCATACCTTCCCGTCCTTGGACACACCTGTCCATGGACTTTATCACGGATCTTCCTCGTTCCTCAGGGAAGTCGGTGATCCTGGTGGTGGTGGACCGTGTTAGCAAGATGGCTCATTTCGTACCTTTCCCTGGTTTACCCAATGCTAAAACGTTGGCGCAAGCTTTTGTCGACCATATTGTTAAATTGCATGGCATTCCCTCTGATATTGTTTCCGATAGAGGCACGCAGTTTGTGTCCAGGTTCTGGAAGGCTTTCTGTTCTCGCCTGGGGGTTCGGCTGTCCTTCTCTTCTGCTTTTCACCCGCAGTTGAATGGTCAGACTGAGCGCCTCAATCAGAATCTGGAGACATATTTGCGCTGTTTCGTGGCAGAGAACCAGGAGGATTGGTGTTCATTTCTCCCTCTTGCTGAGTTTGCTCTGAACAACCGTCGTCAGGAATCTTCTGATAAGTCGCCATTCTTTGGTGCATATGGGTTCCATCCGCAGTTTGGGACATTCTCGGGAGGGGCTCTTTCTGGTTTACCTGAGGAGGAGAGATTTTCCTCGTCTTTGTCTACCATTTGGCAAAAGATTCAGAGTAATCTTAGAAAGATGAGTGAGAAGTATAAGCGTGTGGCTGATAAGAGACGTGTGCCTGGTCCGGACCTGAGTGTGGGTGATCTGGTGTGGTTGTCTACAAGAAATATTAAACTGAAGGTTCCCTCCTGGAAATTGGGTCCCAAGTTTATTGGGCCTTATAAAATCTTGTCAGTCATCAATCCTGTTGCCTTCCGTCTTGATCTTCTACGGGTTTGGAAGATACATAATGTATTTCACAGATCTCTCTTAAAACCATATGTCCAGCCCACGGTACCCTCCTCTTTGCCTCCTCCTCCGATTTTGGTTGATGGCAATCTGGAGTTTGAGGTTTCCAGAATTGTGGACTCTCGCATTGTCCGCAGTTCTCTCCAGCACCTCGTTCATTGGAAGGGTTATGGTCCTGAGGAGAGGATGTGGGTTCCAGTGTCGGACATTAAAGCCACTCGCCTCATCAGGGCATTTCATAGGGCTCATTCTGAGAAGGTGGGTCCTGGGTGTCCGGAGTCCACCCGTAGAGGGGGGGGTACTGTCACTACCAGAGCTTTGGGACGTTCTCACAGCTCTGTTTCTCCACCCCTGTGATGATGTCACTACTAGAGCTGGGAGGAGTTTTCTGTTTCCTTCCTCCCAGCTGCGTTTGATTTCCCTGCCTTTATATTCCCCCTCCTCCTATTGTAGGTGTGGATTATATTTCTCATTTGGGTTGTAGCTCTTGCTTGAGTATCTTCCCTTGCATGCTATCCTTTCCCTGGACCTGTGTTCTGCTGCAGCAAGTATTTCGGATATTGCCAGCCTGTCTTTGGATCCGTCTTCACTTCGGCTGCAGCCCCTTCAGCTAAGTGTGCAGACATTGTTGTGTATCTGTGTGTTTTCTGACTGGATCCGAGGCGACCACGGTTCCCTCCATATACTGAGCAGGGCACCGGTGGCCGTGCCCCTTCCCTATTGTAGGGGTTACAGTGCTCATCAGTCTTAGGTACGCGGGCATGCCTCCTTCCACCATTTGGATCCGGGCATGGGCTTAGCAGCATAGGGAGAGCTTTCGAGGGTCTGACAGGGGTAACCTTTATCCTCCCTAGTTTGGGTCCGGTCAGTAGCTCTATTTTCTGTGCATGCTCTTGTTGCTCACATACAGCCGTGACAGGTATGCACAGAAAACACTAAGATAAAAACATCCTGCACGATATGATATACAAATGTGCGGATGTCCCTGGCCATATTATTGAAGAAAACCACAGAAATAAGATAATAATGCCTGACCTAAGACCACCTTGGCGCTTGGTAGGCGGGCTTAGATGTGTTTTGATCAAGATATATTGACTAAGTGTCTCAGATATTATCATATCAGAGTGAGGACTTTGTCCATATATAATGCTTGCATCTACTTTACTAAGTGCATTATTATCTTATTTCTGTGGTTTTCTTCAATAATATGGCCAGGGACATCCGCACATTTGTATATCATATCGTGTAGGATGTTTTTATCTTCGTGTTTTCTGTGGATTTTTTTTTTTGTCTATGTAGTACTTGCTTGAGGGATTGGCACCTTCAAGTGTGAATATGCACCTATTTTATCTTGGGAGTAGCATTCCTTTGCACTTTTGGCCTTCCTATCCAATAGAGCGCCTTGATTAGGTGGTACATATAGGTGTGCTGGCTCCTCATCCCATCGGTTGCTTGATGCACATGGAGGTGACTAGGAGCAGCACACCATATATGCAGCGTCTGCGCTCCTGAACATAGAAGCCCAACGGCTTAGGTAGGTTTAGCGTAGGACCCGCCTGACCTGAGACCACCTTGGCGCTTGGTAGGCGGGCTTAGATGTGTTTTGATCAAAATATATTGACTAAGTGTCTCAGATATTATCATATCAGAGTGAGGACTTTGTCCATATATAATGTTTGCATCTACTTTACTAAGTGCATTATTATCTTATTTCTGTGGTTTTCTTCTATCATTCAGGTATGACCAACAAACTCCTTTATCATACCCCCATTTTAAGGTCCATTTAAATGTTTTTATATCATGATTTTTATTCAGGATTCCTGTAATTTTATTCCATATTCAGTCATTTACAAAGCTCATTTATATTGGTTTTATAGCTGTTCATTGAAACATCCATTTCTTTTATGCAGGGGCTCTGCCACCACCTAGTGGACAATTTTAAGCACTACATAGTATAATGAGAGTAAACCAGATTTTATGAGACTTAGGCTACTTTCACACTTGCAGGCTTTTCCTGCAGGCTGTTCCGGTGGGGGAACAGCCTGCCGGATCCGTGCTACCGGAAGTCATCTCCGGTCCCATTTACTATAATGGGGTCGGGCAGGAGGTCCGGCCACAGCACGGCAAACATGCCGAGAGGTGGCTGAAATAAAACTACAGGGTGGGCCATTTATATGGATACACCTTAATAAAATGGGAATGGTTGGTGATATTAACTTCCTGTTTGTGGCACATTAGTATATGTGAGGGGGGAAACTTTTCAAGATGGGTGGTGACCATGGCGGCCATTTTGAAGTCGGCCATTTTGAATCCAACTTTAGTTTTTTCAATAGGAAGAGGGTCATTTGACACATCAAAATTATTGGGAATTTCACAAGAAAAACAATGGTGTGCTTGGTTTTAACGTAACTTTATTCTTTCATGAGTTATTTACAAGTTTCTGACCACTTATAAAATGTGTTCAATGTGCTGCCCATTGTGTTGGATTGTCAATGCAACCCTTTTCTCCCACTCTTCACATACTGATAGCAACACCGCAGGAGAAATGCTAGCACAGGCTTCCAGTATCCGTAGTTTCAGGTGCTGCACATCTCGTATCTTCACAGCATAGACAATTGCCTTCAGATGATACGAGATGTGCAGCACCTGAAACTACGGATCCTGGAAGCCTGTGCTAGCATTTCTCCTGCGGTGTTGCTATCAGTGTCACATGACCCTCTTCCTATTGAAAAAACAAAAGTTGGATTCAAAATGGCCGACTTCAAAATGGCCGCCATGGTCACCACCCATCTTGAAAAGTTTCCCCCCTCACATATACTAGGAAGTTAATATCACCAACCATTCCCATTTTATTAAGGTGTATCCATATAAATGGCCCACCCTGTACAACATGCTGCTGTTTTTGTCCGGCCGCCTCTCGGCATGTTTGCCGTGCTGCGGCTGGACCTCCTGCCCGAGCCCATTATAGTGAATGGGGCCAGAGCGAACTTCCGCCGCCGGAACAGCCTGCCGAAAAAGTGTGAAAGTAGCCTTACAGTTATAATCATTTATTCAAATTATTAATTGTAATCATGCTACTATCCTAATCATGTCTGCTGTCCACTCTGACTCTGTGTGTACCCAACTAATTATGTGACAACTGTTTACAAATTTATGAATGGAACTGTAAAACCAATACAACACTACATTAACACCTTCCCGAACTAGGACAAGAATGCTCATTCTAAGGGCTCATTCAGACGAACGTGGCGTTTTGTGGACCGCACATTGCCGGCCCTATGATAGAAAAGACTATTCTTGTCCGCAATTGCGGACTGTATGCCACAGTCACGCTGACCGCGGCATACAAGGGGTTTGCGGGATTCTGCGGCAGCATTTACTTCCCCATCAGGTCCCTGTGCTGCGGTGATGGGGACCCGATGGTTGCTATGGCATATAGTTTAAGGCATCAGGACTGGCAGCTATGGAAGCCCACGCTGGGTCTTTTAGGCAACTTTCAGCGTCTTAGACTGTAAGACAGTGACGGTTCAAGGAAGCACAATACAGATGTATTGTACTGTATTGAAACACGGATCAGTCCTGAAATGTTGCAGTCCCATAGTGGGACATAAGAAAAAAGTAAATAAAAAAGTGTTTTTCAATAATAAAAAATTAAAGGTTTCAAGTAAAAAGCCATGTACAATAAAAAATAAAAATAGACATAATGGGTATTGCCGAGTCCGTAGCAACTGGCTCTACAAAACCACATGATGCACCCATGAATGCAAAAAAAAAAAAAAAGGGCCAAAAAGCCTTTTTTTTGTCATATTTAGATGTTGAGCGGACACCTGGATGTTCAGGTTCGACCGAACTTCACAAAAAAGTTCAAGTTCGGGACCCAAACTTGAACCCGAACCCCATTGAAGTCAATGGGGACCCAAACTTTTGAGCACTAAAATGGCTCTAAAAATGTCATGGAAAGGGCTAGAGGGCTGCAAATGTGGTTAAGAGCATGGCAAGTGCTCTGCAAACAAATGTGGATAGGGAAATTACTTAAAATAACATAAAATAGGTAAAAATAAAAAATTATAATCTTGATCTAGGAGGACGAGGTCCATATGGAGTAGGAGGTTGAGGAGGCGGTGGATGTGGCAGTGTAGGTGGAAGCGGCGGTGGAGGAGGAGGAGGTAGCCTACAATGGTTTTTGGTTTCATTTAAAAAAAAATTAGGGTACACCCCAAAACATTGGGAAATATAACCTGTGATAACCCCCTCCAGTCGTGCTAAACACACGTTCAGACAATACACTGGCTGCAGGGCAGGCCAGCACCTCCAAGGGGTAAAGGGCAAGCTCAGGCCATGTGCCCAATTTGGAGACCCAGAAGTTGCGGGGGCAGAACCATCAGTCACTTCATGTAGGAATGTGCAAACATACTGCTCCACCGTGTTGCACGTCCCCTTGATGTTCACGATCCAATTGGATATCTGCTCTATCAACTTTTGCTGTTCTTTTCTGCGCCTACCATGTTGCTCACGGTTAGCGGTGAATCCGGGTTCCACGCCGGAGAGGGAGCGGGAGAAAGAGATCATATCCAAGGAAGATCAATGGATGAAATTTTATTGTGATCGAGCGGAAATGTGGGAAAAGTTATTAAAACGGAAGAATCGAAGGAAAGGAGGGGCGTGCGGCAATTACCCACTCCCGACTCGGGGAGGTAGTGACGATAATTAACAATACAGGACTCTTAAGATGCCCTGTTATTGGAATGATTAATAAAAAAATTTCAGGGAATGTCACTGGGGTATTTAGGATTTGGAAACGTTAGCCAGGAGAGGCCCTGCTGCCGCTTTGTTGACTCTAGATAACTTCTGCCTGATCGCACGTCACCAACTTTCGATGTTCTTTTCTGCGCCTACCATGTTGATCACGGTTATCGGCGAATCAGGGTTCCACACCGGAGAGGGAGCTTGAGAAAGAGAGACCACATCCAAGGGAGGTTAATTTTTTTAAATTAAATATGATCGAGTGGAAAAGTGGGACAAATTATTGAAGGGCAAATTTAAAGTTTAAGCATTGAATGAAAGGAGGGGGCGCACATCAATTAAAGAAGAATTTTAGAAATGTAATTCCCTGTCACCTATGCAGAGCAGGGTTTTATATATGGCAAAATTGGCAAAATGTCACCTGAAAATGTAACAGACAATTGTTTGAAATTTATGTCCCTATCAACTATGCAGAGCAGGGGTTTAATCACGGCAAAAATGTCAAATGTAGCCCAAGAATGTAACAGACAAATTAGTGAAATGTTTTAACCTGTCTACTAGGTAGAGCAGGGGTATTTCACACTCAAAAAATGATTCATTTCACCAGAAAATGTAACAGACAAATTAGTGAAATCTTTTTACGGGTCTAATAGGTATAGCAGTGGTATATCACACCCAAAAATTGGTGAATTTCACCCGAATATGTAACAGACAAAATTAGTGAAATGACATAAAATAAAATACGTACAAATAAAAAAATAAACTTGATTTATGAGGTGGAGGTCCATATGGAGTAGGAGTTTGAGGAGGCGGTGGACCTAGCGGTGTAGGTGGAAGCAGCGATGGAGGAGGGCGAAATAGCCAACACTGGTTTTTGGTTTTAAAGGGATTCTGTCACCAGGTTTGACCCCTGTCAGCTAAACATATGCTGATGTTCAGGGCGTCTTCACGATTCCTAATGTGGGCCTATAAATGTCATCTGTGCGCTTATTTTAACTAAAAAATGATTACTAACCTGTCAGTCAAACAAATAAGGGGATGTTAATGGGTGCAAGATGCCCGCCGCACCCACCGCCGTTCGTGCCCAGCGCCGCCTTTCCGGACTTCTGCGCCGCCTCCTAACCCTCTGTGCCGCCTCTCGCTCTCCCTCCCTCCCCCCTCCTCCTGCTGTAAGATCTCGCGCATACAGGGGTTGAGCGAAGTGCCGGCGCATGCGCACTTCGCTGTAAGAAGCCAAATGGAGAAGTCCGCACGGGTGCATCAGGCAGAGCCTGAGGGAGGGAGAGCGAGAGGCGGCACAGAGGGTTAGGAGGCGGCGCAGAAGTCCGGAAAGGCGGTGCTGGGCACGAACGGCGGTGGGTGCGGCGGGCATCTTGCACCCATTAACATCCCCTTGGGCACCTTATTTGTTTGACTGACAGGTTAGTAATAGCTGTTTTTTAGCTAAATAAGCCCACAGATGACATTTATAAGCCCAAATTAGGAATCGTGAAGATGCCCTGAACATCAGCATATGTTTAGCTGACAGGGGTCAAACCTGGTGACAGAATCCCTTTAATTTTTTTTATTAGGGTACATTCCAAAAGAGTATAACAATGGCTGGTTAGTGCCGGTATACATGTCTATTCTGCACAAGGTACAGACAAGTCCTGTGCGATCCATGCCTGGTTCATTTTAATGAACGTAAGCTTGTCCACATTGGCTGTGGACAGGCGGCTGCGCTTGTCTGGGATAATGCCCCCTGCCGTGCTAAACACACGTTCAGACAATACACTGTGTGACGGTCACGTACGCTACACACAGGGGGGAGGATAGTGACCACTGCGCTCCACACTCACCCCTGGCCCTGCCTACTTGCCTCGCAAGTCCTAGTGACAGGGGACAACTAGATGGCAGTCCCTACCTTAGGATACGTGCTGGGAAGACAGATAATACAAATAACGGAAAGTGAACGGACCGGGTCAATACCTAGAGAGCTACGCAGTACTAAGGAATGAGCAGAGAATAGTCAGGAAAAGCCGAGGTCAAATACCAGGAGAGAAACAAAGTACAACAGGAGTCCGCAAAGAATCGTCAGGTGGAAGCCGGGGTCTGGATACCAGGAGAGATGCGCAGTACAGGAGGAGCAGGCAAAGGATCGTCAGGGAACACAGGTTCAGGTGAGTATTCAGTAGTCCAACAAATAGCCAGGAACCTAGAATTAACAGGCAACCTGTGGCCAGCAGGCTGCCTGTATTTATAGTGGGGTCTGAGGGTCATGCGACGTGGCCAGCGTCACATGACCGACAGACAGACAAGTCGAGCACCGAGTGATCAGCTCGGCGCTCAAGGCAGACCTAGGAGTAGGGAGCCTCCCAGCTAGAAAAGCTGCCCTGGGAACGAGGCAAAACACAGATCCTCGCTCCCGAAGCTAAGCAGCAGGTCTGCGGCTGATGGAAGACCGAGTGCGCCTTTGGCGCCCCTTGACACACTGGCTGCAGGGCAGGCCAGCACCTCCAAGGCGTAAAGGGCAAGCTCAGGCCATGTGCCCAATTTGGAGACCCAGAAGTTGAAGGGGCAGACCCATCATTCAGTACGTGTATGTATGTGCACACATACTGCTCCACCATGTTGCTGAAATGCTGCTTCCTGCTAAGACGTTCCATATCAGCTGGTGGTGCTGGTTGTTGTGGCGTGCTGACAAAGCTTTTCCACATTTCGGCCATGCTAACCCTGCTTTCTGAAGTGCTGGTGGTGCTCCAGCTGCGTTGGCAACCTCTTCCTCCTCCTCTGCCTTTGCCTTGTACTTCCACTGTGCCCCCGCTGTCAGGTGGGAATGCCACCAGCAACGCATCTACCAGCTTGCGCTTGTACTCGCGCATCTTACGATCACTCTCCAGTGAGGGAATTAAGGACGGTACGTTGTCCTTGTAACGGTGATCCAGCAGCGTGGCCACCCAGTAATCAGCACAAGTTAGAATGTGGGCAACTCAGCGGTCATTGCGGAGACACTGCAGCATGTAATCGCTCATGTGTGCCAGGCTGCCCAGAGGCAACGAAAAGCTGTCCTCTGTGGGAGATGTATCGTCTGTGTCCTCTGTATCCCCCCAGCCACGCACCAGTGATGGTAATGAGCTGGTTTGGGTGCCACCCTGCTGTGAACACAGTTCCTCCTCCATCTCCTCCTCCTCATCCTCCACCTTGTCATCCTCCAGAACTGTGCCCTGGCTGGACAATTGTGTACCTTGCGTTTGTGGGTACAGGAACCCATCCTCGGAGCCACTTGTGAATGACTGGCCGGAAACCCTATGAAATGATCCCTCTTCCTCCTCCTCCTCCTGTGCCACATCCTCTTTCATCATCGCCAGGAGCGTTTTTTCAAGGAGGCAAAGAAGTGGGATAGTAACGCTGAGAACGGCGTTATCGGCACTGGCCATGTTGGTGGAGTACTCGAAACAGCACAACAAGGAACACAGGTCTCGCATGAACGCTTCCGTGAGACATTGTGGAGATGCTTGGTGATCCAGGTGGTGGTGTTGCTGGCAGATTCTCTGTTTGCGGAGTGGCAGTTGGCACTGTCACTCCAGAGGTGGATAAAGGGGCCCAGACTGCAGCAGAAAAGGAAGCAGGAGAAGCCAAAGACCTTTCTTGGTTTTTGAGGTGTCTACTCCACTGCAGCTCGTGCTTTGCACTTAAATGCCTGGTCATGCAGGTTGTGCTCAGGTTGAGAACGTTTATGCCTCACTTCAGGCTCTGATTGCACAGTGTGCAAACCACTCGTGTCTTGTCGTCAGCACATTGTCTGAAGAACTGCCATGCCAGTGAACTCCTTGGAGCTGGCTTTGGTGTGCTCGGTCCCTTGCTGTGGGCGGCAGTAGCAGGCGTACTGTCTTGGGGACGGCCGCTCCGCTTTTGCACCCTGCTCCCTCTTCTGCTGTGCTGCTGTGCTGGTGGCTCTGTGTGATCACCGCCTCTTCCTCCGAACTACACAGGTCACTCACATGACCTTGATTCCATGTGGGGTCGAGGACCTTATCGTCCTCCACATCATCTTCCACCCAGTCTTCACCCCTGCCCTCCTTGTCAGTCTGCACCTTTTCGAAAGCCAGAGCAGTTGGTACCTGTGTTTCGTCATCATCCGAGACGTGCTGCGGTTGTCCTCCCATGTACTCATCTTGAAGCATAAGTGGTTAGGCATCGGTGCACTCAATCTCTTCTACTTCTGGGGCAGGGCTAGGTGGATGGCCCTGGGAAACCCTGCTAGCAGAGTCATCAAAAAGCAGAAGAAACTGCTGCATGACTTGGGGCTCAGACTGCTTGGCTGATTTGCAAGGGGGTGAGGTGAAAGACTGATGGACATCCTCTGCAAATGCCAACTCTGATCTTTCAGCAGGAGACTGGGTGGGAGACCATGTAAAGGAACTGGAGGCACTGTCAGCAACCCAATCTACTATCGCCTGTACTTGTTCTGGCCTCACCATTTGTAGAGCCACATTTGGCCCGACCAAATACCGCTGCAGGTTCTGTCGCCTACTCACACCTGAGGAGGGGTTTAACTGTGCGTGTAGCTGGCACAGATCGACCACATCCTCCCCCTGCAACAGGAGCTCCACTAGCAGCACCACGACCTGGGCCACGTCCCTTATTTGACATTCTCCTCATATTTCTCAAATTTAGGATCTTGCCCTAAATAGATGTTTTTTTTAATAGCATAATATGACAGCAGTATATAACGCTTGAATTTCACACTGACAGTTGCAGACAAGGCCGCAAATTAAGTATTTTGCCCAAAATGGGTGTTTTTTTTTAAAACAGAATAGAACACCAGTATCTAACGTGTGTATCTCACAATAACAAATGCAGTCAGGGTTGCAATAGTAAGTACTTTGCCCAGAATGAGTGTTTTTTTAAACCCAGAATATTATTGCTGTATTTCAAAATTGTATCTCACACTGACAGATGCAGACAAGGCTGCAAATTTCATTTTTTGCCCAAAATGGGTGTTTTTTTAATAACAGAATATGACAGCAGTATATAACGCTTGAATTTCACACGTACAGATGCAGCAAGGGCTGTAAAATTTAGTATTTTGCCCAAAAAGGGTGTTTTTTTAAACCCAGAAAATTATAGCTGTGTTTCTAGCTTAAATTGCACACTGACTAATGCGGCAGAGGCCCTAGATGGAGGGTATTGCCACAAATGGGTGTTTTTTAAAACCCAGAAAATTATTGAAGTATTTTTAAGCTTGTTTTTAACCATCACAGATGCAGCAAAGGCTGCAATATTAAGTACTTTGCCCAAAAAGGGTGTTTTTTTAAATAACAGAATATGACAGCTGTGTATAACGCTTGAATTTTACACTGACAGATGCAGACAAGGCCGCAAATTAAGTATTTTGCCCAAAATGGGTGTTTTTTTAATATCAGAAAAGCATAGCAGTGTCTAAAGCGTGTATCTCACACTGACAGATGCAGACAAGGCCGCAAATTAAGTATTTTGCCCAAAAAGGGTGTCTTTTTTAATAACAGAATATGACATCAGTATATAACGCTTGAATTTCACACGTACAGATGCAGCAAGGGCTGTAAAATTTAGTATTTTGCCCAAAAAGGGTGTTTTTTTTTAAAACCCAGAAAATGATTGCTGTATTTCTAGCTTCAATTGCACACTGACTAATGCTGCAAAGGCCACAGATAGGGTCTTGCCCAAAATGGGTCATTTTTTTAAACCCAGAATATAATTGCAGTAGTTCAAGCTTCTATTTGACTGCCACAAATGCACATATGCTGTAATGTTGCATAGAACTTGCATAAAATTGCCGCCGCCGCCCACCTAACTACCAGACTGATAAAAGTTATTTTTCTGGGTCACTGGGCTCAGGGCAGGGTAAAAAGATTGTGCACTGCACCCACAAAACAAAATCTAGGTAGATCGCTGAGTTAACAAGCACTTCTGATTAAAGATTCTGTCCTATTTTCTCCCTCACAGCAGCAGCATGCTATCCGTACACTAATCAGAGCAGAGTGACCTCAAGCGCTACGTGACTCCAGCTTATATGGAGGCTGGGTTACATGCTGCACTGGCCAATCACAGCCATGCCATTAGTAGGCATGGCTGTGATGGCTACTAAGGGCACAGAGTTAAACACTTGTTGATTGGCTGCTCTGCAGCCTTTCAAAAAGCACCATAAAATAACCGAACACCGAACCCAAACCCGAACTTTTACTTAAATGTTCGTGTTCTGGTCCGGGGTCCAAAAATCCTAAAGTTCGGTACAAACCCAAACTTAACAGTTCGGGTTCGCTCAACCCTAGTCATATTGCCTTGCAAAAAGTCACTCCACTTCTCAATAAATACATTGAGGGGTGTAGTTTCCGATTATAGCAGTGATGGAGAACGTTTTATAGCCCGAGTGCCCAAACTACAACCCAAAACCCACTTATTTATCACACAGTGCCAACACGGCAACTCACCCTGAATACTACAGTCCAGTATAGTGTATCTGCCATGTCCTTTATCATTTAGCTATAATAGCCTGATTGCATTCAGTGCGCTGCCTGTGCCGCTTATAGTGCACCCTGCGCTGATGAAGGGCAGGAAAAGTCCTAAGGCATATTGGTACACCATAGACTTTTTCCAGAGTGTGGGTGCCCACGGAGAGGGCTCTGATTGCTGCTTCTGGCACCAGTGCCATAGGTTCGCCACCACTGCGATATAGGGTCACTTCTCAGGGGTACAATTTATTATTTCACCGCAGAGCCTCTACAGTTATGAGCACAAGATGCGTAAATCATCCCAATACCCCTCATGCGCATAGTGCTGTTCCAGTCCTGAGTCCTACGGTATGTCCAGGCAGAAGAGTCCTACGGTATGTCCAGGTCACGTATAGGGTGTTTATAAGACCAGGAAGCACGGCATAATTATGAGAGGGAATGCATTTCACACTGGCACTTGCTGGGCACAACACATTGGGCACTGATATGGCAAATCTGAAAATTCACTTTGCACCATCTGCTGTTAATTAATTAACATCTGTGGGGTTAAAATGTTCACTATACCTGATGGTACATACTGTCAGGGGTGCGGTTTCCAAAATGGGGTCACTTCTTGGGGGTTTCTTTTTTTTTTCTTTCACCTCAGAGCCTCTGGAGTTACTGGCCAGTGCTGAATAAATCACCAATCTAAGTCACAAATACACATGGCACTCTCTCTCTGCTGAGCCCTCACATGTGCTCATACAGCAGTTTATGACTATACATGGGGTGTTGCTGCATTCAGGAAGAAATGGGTAACAAATTGCGGGGTCCTTTTTCTCCTATAACCCCCAAAAAAAGTGAAAAATGTGGGCCTAAAGCAACATTTTATTGTAAAAAAAAATGTATATTTTATTTTCACCAATGGATTCATCAAAGTTTTTTTTTTTAAACCTAACAGAGGTCTGACATCAATGCCCACTACTCGCTTGTGAATAGTGACAGTTGACTCGAAAGGCGACGACCATGCTGCAGCTGGTATTCCACAACTGCCCTCTGCTGCTCACAAAGCCTGGCCAACATATAGAACGTAGAGTTCCAGCGCGTGCTCACGTCGCACAACAGTCGGTGAGCTGGAAGCCGCAAGCGCTGCTGCAGCGTTAACAGACCGGCTGAAGCTGTGGACCACTTGCAGAAATGGGCACACACGTGGCACGCCTTCACTAGTAGCTCTGGCAAATTGGGGTAGGTTTTGATAAACCACTGAACCACTAAGTTTAAGACGTGGGCTAGCCATGGGATGTGTGTCAGGTTACAGCCATTGTCAGACACAACCATGCCTGGTTGAGTGGCGAGAGCCAGCGCTCGGTCTGATCCCTTATACCCTGCCATAGCTCTGCGGCGGTGTGCTGTTTGTCCCCTAAACAGATCAATTTTAGCACAGCCTGTTGACGCTTACCCACAGCAGTGCTACACTGCTTCCAGATAGCGACTGATGGCTGACTGCTGCTGGAGGTGGAAGTGGAGGAGGAGGCAGCGAAGGAGGAGAAGTGGGGGTTGGAGTTGCTGGCGGAGACCCTGATGGACGTAGGGCAATTCTGGGCGTCGGTAGCACCTGTGCCATCCCAGGGTACGACTTACTCCCGGCCTCCACAACATTCACCCAGTGTTCCATCAGGGAAATGTAGCGTCCCTGGCCACCAGCACTTGTCCATGTGTCTATGGTTAAGTGGACCTTCCCAGCATAGGCGTGCGCACGGGGTGTGCCGGGTGTGCCTGGGCACACCCTAATCATCACCTCCGTGCTGCACTGCCATCTGCAAACTCCTGATGCGATCCTTCACATAGGCTTCAGGCTAAGGGTCTGAAGCCTATGAGACAGTAGAGCGCTAGAATGGATTTGCTCTAGGGAGGTATGATGTCGGGAAAGAGGCGGAGTCTCGTCATACAGGGGGCGGGGCCTCAAGATATGCAGGAAATTCAACAGAGCAAGTTGCAGAGAGGAGCAGAAGGTTAGAGGGGTCTGAAGAGAGGGGGTGAAGTGATATATTTTACTGGGGACTGTATGCTGGAGGGGCTAAAGGCAGAGATAGTGATATATTTTACATGGGACTGTATGCTGGAGGGGCTAAAGGCAGAGATAGTGATATATTTTACATGGGACTGTATGCTGGAGGGGCTAAAGGCAGAGATAATGATGTATTTTACATGGGACTGTATGCTGGAGGGGCTAAAGGCAGAGATAGTGATGTATTTTACATGGGACTGTATGCTGGAGGGGCTAAAGGCAGAGATAATGATGTATTTTACATGGGACTGTATGCTGGAGGGGCTAAAGGCAGAGATAGTGATGTATTTTACATGGGACTGTATGCTGGAGGGGCTGAAGGCAGGAGGGGGTGATATTATTTTACATGGGACTGTATGCTGGAAGGGCTGAAGGCCGGGGGAGTTTTGTATTTTACATGGGACTGTATGTTGGAGGGGCTGAAGGCAGGGCGTGATGTATTTTACATGGGACTGTATGCTGAAGGGGCTCAAGGCAGACAGCGAAGAGAGAAAGGGTGATATTATTTACATGGGACTGTATGTTGGAGGGGCTGAAGGCAAGGAGTGATGTATTTTACATGGGACTGTATGCTGGAGGGGCTGAAGAGCGCCATAATTATTACTATTAGGGTTCATTCACAAGTCCGCAACACACCCGCCTGGCACCCCCATAGAACAGCCTATTTTTGTCCACAGCTGCGGACAAGAATAGGACATGTTCTATTTTTTTCCAGAGCCGCGGACCGGAAGTTCGGCAGGCCGCTCCAGAAATGCGGATGCGAAGAGCACACTGTGTGCTTTCCGCATCCATGCCGTCTTCATGGAGAATGCATGGGTCCGCACCCGTTCCGCACAATTGCGGAATGGATGCGGACACATTTTGCGGACGTGTGAATGGAGCCTAATACAGAGGGGGCCATTATAATATTATAATTATACAGAGGGGATTATATTTATGGGCACTACGGGGGAGGGGGGGGGTCTGTTATCTGAGGAGGATAGTAAAGTGAGAAATCTAAACATTTTTCTGTGAAACTATGCAGATACGCGGCTGAAAGAAGGTGTCATGGCGGTCTTATCTCCGAATGAAGACGTTGAGGAAGGTCTACATCACAGGAGGCGTCACTGGATGTAACAGGTATGTGCTGCTGTACTCTACTGTATAGTGTGCACCATTATATGTAATGTCCATCCACATATCTGGGGGGGGGGTTGGCTATAGGATTTAGCCCACACGGCCGCAGTCCGGTCCCAGACTTCAGGTCACACTGTGCGTGTTCTGAATTCTGGGGCCTCATACCCATCTACTACATTATCTGTACTCAGAGAGTTACCACTGTGTCATCTGTGGTGTTACATAGGACTGCAGGTGACATCTACTACATTATTTGTAAAAAGATTGGGGGGAGAAATACTTGGCTTGCCCCGGGTGCTGGTTCCCTGCTGCGTGCTACCCCTCCTCAATTACACCCCTGTATAATGTACCCTGATACCCCTCAGTTATATGATACTGTATAACTGAGGGGTATCAGGGTAAATTACAGGGGGTAATATAACTGAAGGATCAGGGTAAATTATACAGGGGGTAAAACTAAGGGGTATTAGGGTACATTATTATACAGGGGTAATATAACTGAGGAGGGCTATCTCAGGGGACATGATGAAGGGGTAATATAACTTATATAATATAAGTTATATCACCCCTGTATAATGTCCCTGATAGCCCTCCTCAGTTATATTACTCCTGTATAATTTACCCTGATAGCCCTTAGTTATATTACCCCTGTATAATAATGTACCCTGATACCCCTTAGTGTATTTGTGTGTGTGTGTGTGTATATATATATATATATATATATATATATATATATATATATATATACGCACGCGCGCGGCGTGCGTTTGTGCTTTAGGGTGCACACCTTAATGCAATAGGCTGCGCACACCTATGCTTCCCAGTAACTGCGTTGGTCAGGGCATGGGTGATGTTCTGGGACACATGCTGGTGTAAGGCGGCATGGCACGCCGTGAAAAATAGTGGAGGCTGGAGACTGCATACAAAGGGACTGGCTGCCTACATCAGGCTGCGGAAGGCCTCGGTGTCCACAAGCCTAAATGGCAACATTTCAAGGGCCAGTAATCTCGAAAGTTGCGCATTTAGTGCTATGGCTTGTGGGTGGGTGGGTATTTGCGCTTGCGTTCAAATGACTGTGTTATGGACATTTGGACACTGCGCTGGGACAGGGAAGTGGATGTTGTTGCTGATGGTTCATGCGAAGGTCCAGGTGCAGGGCGAGGGACATCCCGGCCTGCGCCTTCTACAGGGGATTGGCCAGCAGTGCGTAACACAGGGGAGGAGGAGGCAGTGGTGTGACCCGCAGACCCAGATTGTGGACCCAGGTGTTCGGCCCACTTATTAGGGTGCTGGGATGCCATGTGGCGGTCCCATGAGGATACCGATTTAATAGGAAGCAGTGACCTGTCTACTCTTGTGATTATGGAGATAATGCTCTCTCACCCACAGTCTACTGTTTGTATTTTCCAGTGTAGTGGATGCATTCATGAACATTGAGTCTGTACAATGGGACGATGAAAAGCGAGCAATTGCCCAGAAAGCCGTCATGGAAGCCAATCATCTTGTAATTGTTGTGGACCCGGACGGTAAGTTAAGGTTACCCCCATCCTGTCCACCGATCGGCTTAGCAGTGTGGTGGGTAGCTGGACTTGTCATCACTGCAGTACCGACAGGCAGGGGCCATCGAGTTGTTGGTGCTGAAACACTGTGGATTTATCAAGTGAGTAATAAATAGTTTATGACATCATCTACTTTATGTTGGCATCTTTTTGTAAATGTCATTTATTTTTTATTTTTTAGGACGTTAGAAGGCTTAGAAGTTTAGAAACAATTCTTAACATTTTTGAGATTTAAGATTTCCAAAACCCACTTTTTAAGGACGAGTTCAGCTCTGAAGTCACTTTGTGGTGCTTACATAGTAGAAACCCCACATAAATGACCCCATTGTAGAAACTACACCCCTCAAGTTACTAAAAACTGATTTTACAAACGTTGTTAACCCTTTAGGTGTTCCACAAGAATTAAAGGAAAATGGAGATGAAATTTCTAAATTTCACTTTTTTGGCAGATTTTCCACTTTAATATCATTTTTTTCTTTAACACATCGAGGGTTAACAGCCAAACAAAACTCAATATTTATTACCCTGATTCTGCGGTTTACAGAAAGGTGCCAGTTTTATTGGTACTATTTTGGGGTACATATGATTTTTAATTGCTCTAAATTGAGTTTTTTGTGAGGCAAGGTAACCAAAAAATGGCTGTTTTGGCACTGTTAAATTTTTTTACAACATTCATCTGACAGGGTAGATCATGTGCTATTTTTATAGAGCAGGTTGTTACGGACGCAATGATATCAAATATGTCTACTTTCTTTGTTTGTTTCAGTTTTACATAATAAAGCATTTTTGAAAAAAAAAAAACGTTTTTGTGTCTCCATTTTCTGAACGCTATATTTTTTTTATTTTTCTGCCGATCGTCTTGTGCAGGGGCAGAAAGAGTTGATGTTTTTATTGGTACCATTTTTGGGTACATATGATTTTTTGATCATTAATTTTTACACTTGGGGCAAGGTGACCAAAAAATTGTCTGTTTTTTATTTATTTTTATTTTTACAGCGTTTACCTGAGGTGTTAGGTCATGTGACATTTTTATAGAACAGATCGCTACGGACGTGGCGATTCCTAATATGTATAGTTTTTCTTGAAACCAAAAAAATTATGCTTTAGTGTCTCCATAGTCTGAGAGCAATAGCTTTTTATTTTTTGATCGATTGTCTTAGGTAGGATCTCTTTTTTTGCGGGATGAGG
The DNA here is from genome assembly GCF_905171765.1 of Bufo bufo. Lineage (NCBI taxonomy): Eukaryota > Metazoa > Chordata > Amphibia > Anura > Bufonidae > Bufo > Bufo bufo. The sequence goes on from NC_053394.1 coordinate 21,887,214, forward strand.
TGACGGTTTGATTGGTACTATTTTGGTGGGTGTACGCCTTTTTGATCGCTTGGTGTTACACTTTGTGACGCAGGCGCGAGATCTTGATAGCAGACAGGACCAGCCAGAGGACGATCCCGTCCGTTGGCCCTGTCAATCAACATGCGGAGGGGGCGTCTTTAGGATAGGAGGATGCGGCTGCCACCAGCAAGTAGCCGCCCTACATGCTGGTAGCAAGGTAATTTGCATATTTTATAAAAAACGTTTTTAACATAATCTACTGAACCGAAATGATTAATTACAGTATGTATGAAAAAAATCGCAGTATAGGGATTATAACTAACCAAAAAAAATAAAAAATGTTTAGTGGGGTGACAGAAGCCCCTTAACAGAATAATAGCAGTTTTGAAGCAAAAAAAAAAAAATCATATTTTAGTGTTTCCATTAGAGTCATATCATATATATTTTTTTTTTTTTACCGATTGTCTTAGGTAAGATTTCATTTTTTGCGGGATGAGGTGAGGTTTGATTGGTACTATTTTGGGGGGCATATGCCTTTTGATTGCTTGGTGTTGCACTTTATGTGATGTTAGGTGTCAAAAAATGGGGTTAGATCATGTGATATTTTTATAGAGCAGGTTGTTATGGACGCAGCGGTACCTAATATGTCTACTTTTTTATTTATTTCACTTAAACACAATAATAGCATTTTTGAAACAAAAAAAAGATTGTTTTAATGTCTCCATGTTCTGAGAGCTATAGTTTTTATTATTTAATTTTTTTAGCAATTTTGTTATGTACGGGCTCATTTTTTGCAGGATGAGGTGACGGTTTTATTGGTACCATTTTGTGGGACATACGCCTTTTTGATCACTTGGTGTTGCACTTTTTGTGATGCAAGTTGACAAAAATGGCTTTTTTTGACACAGTTTTTATTTATTTTTATGGTGTTTATCGGACGGGGTGGATCATGTGATATATTTATAGAGCCGGACGTTACGGACGCGGTGATACCTTGTTTTCTATTTTCTATTATAAAATCAGGGGAAAGGGGCGTTTTTTTTTATTTTTTGACTTAAAACTTTTTTTTTTTAATAAAAACCCTTTTCTTTGCTTTTTTTTTTTAACTGTATTTCTATCCCACTCTAGGACTTCAACTTTTGAGGGTCTGATCCCCTCTGCAATGCATTACAATACATCTGTACTGTAATGCATTGCCTGTTACTGTATTACTCAGAGTAATACACTAACAGGTTGCCTAGGGGACGGGCCTGGGGCTGGATCTCCTCGGCCCGCGTAGAAGGCAGGTCCCGATGCTGTTCCAGGAATTATTTGGCTGCCTTGTCACCCATTGGGTCCCCGCCACAGCAGCACGGGGACCCGATGTGCTCCCTCACCCGCCATATGCACCTTCTATCAGGGATTGCCCGCCCGATCACCATGATGGAATAGTTCATCAAAACCTGCCGCCATGACGTACTATTACGTCATATGTCGGGAAGGGGTTAAAAAGAAAAAACAAATTTACAGAAAATTTTAGAAAAAAAAAAAGGCTATTTTCAAAATTTTAATTTCTCTGCTTTTAAGACTGATAGTGATACTTTATAAAATAGTTATCAGTTAACATTTCCCCATATGTCTACTTTACAGTATGTTGGCATCATTTTGAAAATGTCATTTAATTTTTTAGGACGTTAAAAGACTTAGAATTTTAGAAGCAATTTTTATAATTTTTAAGAAAATTTCCAAACCCACTATTTTAAGGACCATTTCAGTTATAAAGTCACTTTGTGAGGCTTACATAGTAGAAACCACACATAGATGACCCCATTTGAGAAACTACACTTATCAATGTATTCCAAACTGATTTTACTAAATTGGTTAACCCTTTAGGTGTTCCACAAGAATTAAAGGAAAATAGAGTTGAAATTAAAAAAAATCACTTTATTTAGCAGATTTTCAATTTTAATCCAGTTTTTCCTGTAAGTCAGCAAGGGTTAACAGCAAAACAAACCTCAATATTTATTACCCTGATTCTGCGGTTTACAGAATCACACCATATGTGGTAGTAAATTCCTGTTTGGGCACACGGCAGGGCTTTGAAGGGAAGAATATATGTTTTTTGGAGGCCAGATTTTGCTGGAATGGTTTTCGATCAACATGTTATTGAAGAGACCCTGAGCTACCCAAACAATGGAAACCCACAAAAGGTGACCCCATTTTGGAAACTACACCCTTCAAGGAATTTATTGAAGGGTGTACTGACCACTTTGACCCCCCAGGCCTTTAAAAGAATTTAGAAACACATGGCTGTAAAAATTTTTTATTTTATTTCCTCTACTAAAATGTTGAATAAGCCCCCCATTTTCACAAGAGATAATATAGGATAAAAATCACCGCTAATTTTGTTAGGCATTTTCTCCTGAACATGACAACACCCTATTTGTGGTTGTAAACTGAAGCATGTGCACATGGCAGGGATCAGAAGAGAAGGAGCGCCATAAGATTTTTTCGGAGGAAATATTTTTCTGAAATAGGTTTTGGGCACCATGTCACATTTGAAGAGACTTTGAGGTACCCCTACAGTGGAGACCCCAAAAAAATGACCCCATTTTAGAAACTAGACCCCTCAATGAATTTATTTAAGGGTGTACTGACCACTTTGACCGCACATGTGTTTCATAGAATTTAGCACACATGGCTGTAAAATCAAAAAATTCACTTCCTCCAGTAAAATGTTGCATAAGCCTCCATGTTTCATTTTCACAAGGGGTAACAGGATAAAAGGCCCCACAAATGTTGATAATAATTTTCTCCTGAACACGGCAACACTCCATGTGTGGTCGTAAACTGCTGATTGGGAACGCGGCAGGGATCAGAGGGATAGAGCGCCATATGGTTTTTCGAGGGCAGATTTTTCTGGAATGGTTCTCAAGCGCCATGACACATTTGTAGAGACCCTGAGGTACCAGTACAGTGGAACCCCAAAAAAGTCACCCCATTTTAAGAAATACACCCCTCAAGGAATTAATTGAAGGGTGTACTGACAGCTTTGACCCACAGACGTTTGACGAAACACTAGGCTGTTAAAATGAATTTTTTGTCCAATAAAATGTTGCTTTAGCCCTGCATTTTTAATTTTCACAAGGGTTAATAGGAGAAAAAAGACCCCACAATATGCTTTTGGAGGACACCACGTTTCCAGGTAACTTGTCACATTTGTAGAGACTCTGAGACACCTTTACAGAGGAAACCACCAAAAAGTTACTCCGTTTTGGAAACTACACCCCCAATTAATTTTTCAAGGGGCACAGTGAGACTTTTGACCTACTTGGCGCTTCACAGAATTCAGAAACAATTGGCATTTAGGAGACTGATTGCTTTGGGGTAAAAGCTGTTCTTCAGCCTAGTGGTGCGGGCGTGTAGGGCTCTAAGACGCCTACCAGAGGGTAGGGGAATGAAAAGGCTGTGGCCGGGGTGAGTTGGATCCCCGCAGATAATTTTTGCCTTGTTGCTGCAGCGAGCAGTGAAGATGTCCTCCAGTGATGGTAGCTGAGTACCAGTGATTCTGCCAGCCATTCTGATGATGCGCTTGAGGGTCTTCTTGTCCTCAGAAGAGCAGCCGGAGGACCACACTGTGATGCAGTATGTGATAACAGATTCTATGGTGCACCTGTAAAAATTGACTAGCAGCTGTTTTGGGAGTTGTGCTTTCTTCAGACTCCTCAGAAAATAAAGCCTCTGAAGGCCTTTTTTGGTAATTTCTGTTGTGTTTTTTATCCATGACAGGTCCTGACTAATATGAACTCCCAAGAATCTGAAACTTTGAACTATTTCCACGTTTCCACCATTAATGCTAATGGGATGGTGTCCATTTTGTTTCTTCTCCCTAAAATCCAGAATTAGCTCCTTTGTTTTCTTGGTATTGAGTATGAGGTTGTTGTTCTTACTCCATCTCTCTAGGTTCTCAACCTCTTTCCTATAGGCTGTTTCATCATTGTTGGAGATCAGGCCTATCACGGTCGTGTCATCTGCAAATTTTATAATGGTATTGGTATTGTGAATAGGTTTACAGTCATTTGTGAAGAGGGAGTAAAGGAGAGGGCTCAACACACAGCCTTGCGGTACCCCAGTGTTTAGTGTTAAGGATGAAGAGAAGTGCTTGCCCATGCGTACGACTTGTGGTCTTTTTGTAAGAAAATACAGTATCCAGTTGCACAGGTCTGACCTGAGACCCAAGTTGTTCAGTTTCGTTGCCAGCTTGTTGGGAGGGATGGTGTTAAAGGCCGAGCTGTAATCAATGAGCAGCATCCGCACATAGCTGTCTCTCTGCTCCAGTGTGACAGCGCAGTGTGAAGGGTCAGTGACACAGCATCCTCAGTTGACCTATGTGCTCTGTAAGCAAACTGGTATTGGTCCATGGAGGTGCAGATCTTGCTCTTCATGTGCCTGAGGACAAGTTGTTCAAAGCACTTCATGGCAATAGGAGTGAGAACCACCGGGCGATAATCACTTAAGGTCTTCACCCTGGCCTGTTTTGGAATTGGGACAATTGTGGAGGACTTCAGGCAAGTGGGGACAATGGCCGGCTCTAGTGAGCTGTTAAACATACTGGTAAACACTGTTTTCAGCTGTTTAGCACAGTTTTTTAGGACTTTTCCAGGAACTTCATCAGGGCCAGCTGCCTTGTGGGGATTAATGTGGTTTAAGGCCCATTCTACCTCATGTGCTCTCAGCATCAGGGAACATGATGGAGCCTCTTGCTGGGCTAATCTGATGATCGGCAGCTCATTGTCTTTGTCAAATCGTGCAAAAAAATAATTTAGGTCATCAGGAGAGAAAGAATTTCCAGTGTTGATAGAACAGGTGTTACTCTTATAATTCGTCATGGACTTGATACCCGGCCACATGCGTCGGGAATCAGAGCTTGTAAAATGATGTTGTATTTTTGTTTTGTAGCAGAGCTTCGCCTCCTTCATGCCCTTCTTCAGATTGGACCTGGCTGTTTTGTACTCCTCTGGGTTTCCCTTTCGGAAAGCAATGTCACGTGCCTTAAAAAGGTTTTGGACATTTCTGTTTATCCATGGTTTCCTATTTGGGAAGGTCCGAATGATTTTGGTATCAGTGACATTGTCCATGCAAAATTTAATAAAGGATAGGACAGAGGAGGCCTATATGTTTAAGTCTGTGTGATTTTTCTTTTGTAGCTGCCTGTTTAAACAAATCCCAATCTGTGTCCTCAAAACAATCCTGTAGTCTCATTGTGGCTCCTTCAGGCCAAACTCTGATTGTATGCAAAGTGGGCTTAATCCTGGTGATAAGAGGTTTGTATGCTGGAGCTAAAAACAAAGAAATGTGATCCGACCTGCCAAGATGGGGGGCAGGTGATGCTGTGTAAGCATTTGCTATGTTGCAGATGCGCTCACACCTGCCTGCTGCCATTCCTGAGCAATCTCTGCACGGGTGGCACTCCTATCCCGCAGCTGAATCCTCTTTAGGAGACGATCCTGGCGCTTGCTGGACTTTCTTGGACGCCCTGAAGCCTTCTTAACAAGAATTGAACCTCTTTCCTTGAAGTTCTTGATGATCCTATAAATTGTTGATTGAGGTGCAATCTTAGTAGCCACAATATCCTTGCCTGTGAAGCCATTTTTATGTAACGCAATGATGGCTGCACGCGTTTCTTTGCAGGTCTCCATGGTAAACAATGGAAGAACAATGATTTCAAGCATCACCCTCCTTTTAACATGTCAAGTCTGCCATTTTAACCCAATCAGCCTGACATAATGATCTCCAGCCTTGTGCTCGTCAACATTCTCACCTGAGTTAACAAGACGATTACTGAAATGATCTCAGCAGGTCCTTTAATGACAGCAATGAAATGCAGTTGAAAGGTTTTTTGGGATTAAGTTAATTTTCATGGCAAAGAAGGACTATGCAATTCATCTGATCACTCTTCATAACATTCTGGAGTATATGCAAATTGCTATTATAAAAACTTAAGCAGCAACTTTTCCAATTTCCAATATTTATGTAATTCTCAAAACTTTTGGCCACAACTGTATCCTTTAACATTATTAAGTTTTTATATTAGAAACCTATGGTCAAGAGTAGAGTTGAGCGAACACCTGGATGTTCGGGTTCGAGAAGTTCGGCCGAACTTCCCGGAAATGTTCGGGTTTGGGATCCGAACCCGACCCGAACTTCGTCCCGAACCCGAACACCATTAAAGTCAATGGGGACCCGAACTTTTCGGCACTAAAAAGGCTGTAAAACAGCCCAGGAAAGAGCTAGAGGGCTGCAAAAGGCAGCAACATGTAGGTAAATCCCCTGAAAACAAAAGTGGATAGGTAAATGAATTAAAATAAATATAAAAATAAAAAAAATAACCAATATCAATTGGACAGAGGTCCCATAACAGAGAATCTGGCTTCACGTCAGCAGAGAATCAGTCTCTTCATGCCATAGCAGAGAATCTGGCTTCATGTCAGCAGAGAATCAGTCTTCATGTCATAGCAGAGAATCAGGCTTCACGTCACCCACCACTGGAACAGGCCACTGTCACATATTTAGGCCCAGGCACCCAGGCAGAGGAGAGAGGTTCCGTAACAGAGAATCTGGCTTCATGTCAGCAGAGAATCAGTCTTCATGTCATAGCAGAGAATCAGGCTTCACGTCACCCACCACTGGAACAGGCCACTGTCACATATTTAGGCCCAGGCACCCAGGCAGAGGAGAGAGGTCCCGTAACAGAGAATCTGGCTTCATGTCAGCAGAGAATCAGTCTTCATGTCATAGCAGAGAATCAGGCTTCACGTCACCCACCACTGGAACAGGCCACTGTCACATATTTAGGCCCAGGCACCCAGGCAGAGGAGAGAGGTCCCGTAACAGAGACTCTGGCTTCATGTCTGCAGAGAATCAGTCTTCATGTCATAGCAGAGAATCAGGCTTCACGTCACCCACCACTGGAACAGGCCACTGTCACATATTTAGGCCCCGGCACCCAGACAGAGGAGAGAGGTCCCGTAACAGAGAATCTGGCTTCATGTCAGCAGAGAATCAGTCTTCATGTCATAGCAGAGAATCAAGCTTCACGTCACCCACCACTGGAACAGGCCACTGTCACACATTTAGGCCCCGGCACCCAGACAGAGGAGAGGTTCATTCAACTTTGGGTTGCCCCGCAATATAATGGTAAAATGAAAATAAAAAAAATAGGATTGAATGAGGAAGTGCCCTGGAGTACAATAATATATTGTTAAGGGGAGGTAGTTAATGTCTAATCTGCACAAGGGATGGACAGGTCCTGTGGGATCCATGCCTGGTTCATTTTTATGAACGTCAGCTTGTCCACATTGGCTGTAGACAGGCGGCTGCGTTTGTCTGTAATGACGCCCCCTGCCGTGCTGAATACACGTTCAGACAAAACGCTGGCCGCCGGGCAGGCCAGCACCTCCAAGGCATAAAAGGCTAGCTCTGGCCACGTGGACAATTTGGAGACCCAGAAGTTGAATGGGGCCGAACCATCAGTCAGTACGTGGAGGGGTGTGCACAGGTACTGTTCCACCATGTTAGTGAAATGTTGCCTCCTGCTAACACGTTCCGTATCAGGTGGTGGTGCAGTTAGCTGTGGCGTGGTGACAAAACTTTTCCACATCTCTGCCATGCTAACCCTGCCCTCAGAGGAGCTGGCCGTGACACAGCTGCGTTGGCGATCTCTTGCTCCTCCTCTGCCTTCGCCTTGGGCTTCCACTGGTTCCCCTGTGACATTTGGGAATGCTCTCAGTAGCGCGTCTACCAACGTGCGCTTGTACTCGCGCATCTTCCTATCACGCTCCAGTGTAGGAAGTAAGGTGGGCACATTGTCTTTGTACCGTGGATCCAGCAGGGTGGCAACCCAGTAGTCCGCACACGTTAAAATGTGGGCAACTCTGCTGTCGTTGCGCAGGCACTGCAGCATGTAGTCGCTCATGTGTGCCAGGCTGCCCAGAGGTAAGGACAAGTTGTCCTCTGTGGGAGGCGTATCGTCATCGTCCTGTGTTTCCCCCCAGCCACGCACCAGTGATGGGCCCGAGCTGCTTTGGGTGCCACCCCGCTGTGAACATGCTTCATCCTCATCCTCCTCCACCTCCTCCTCATCCTCGTCCTCCTCGTCCTCCAGTAGTGGGCCCTGTCTGGCCACATTTGTACCTGGCCTCTGCTGTTGCAAAAAACCTCCCTCTGAGTCACTTCGAAGAGACTGGCCTGAAAGTGCTAAAAATGACCCCTCTTCCTCCTCTTCCTCCTGGGCCACCTCCTCTTCCATCATCGCCCTAAGTGTTTTCTCAAGAAGACATAGAAGTGGTATTGTAACCACTGGCCATGTTGGTGGAGTACTCGAAACAGCGCAACAGGGCACACAGGTCTCGCATGGAGGCCCAGTCATTGGTGGTGAAATGGGGCTGATCCGCAGTGCGACTGACCCGTGCGTGCTGCAGCTGAAACTCCACTATGGCCTGCTGCTGCTCGCACAGTCTGTCCAGCATGTGCAAGGTGGAGTTCCACCTGGTGGGTACGTCGCATATGAGGCGGTGAGCGGGAAGGCCGAAGTTACGCTGTAGCGCAGACAGGCGAGCAGCGGCAGGGTGTGAACGCCGGAAGCGCGAACAGACGGCCCGCACTTTATGCAGCAGCTCTGACATGTCGGGGTAGTTGTGAATGTACTTCTGCACCACCAAATTCAGCACATGCGCCAGGCAAGGGATGTGCGTCAAACCGGCTAGTCCCAGAGCTGCAACGATATTTCGCCCATTATCGCACACCACCAGGCCGGGCTTGAGGCTCACCGGCAGCAACCACTCGTCGGTCTGTTGCTCTATACCCCCCCACAACTCCTGTGCGGTGCGGGGCCTGTCCCACGTTTACCCCGGGCTGTGCTGAAGTTGGTGGTGAAGGTGTGTGGCTGACTGGATGAGCAGGTGGAAGAAGAGGAGGAGGAAGCTGAGTAGGAGGAGGAGGAGACAGGAGGCAAAGAATGTTGCCCTGCGATCCTTGGCGGCGGAAGGACGTGCGCCAAACAGCTCTCCGCCTGGGGCCCAGCCGCCACTACATTTACCCAGTGTGCAGTTAGGGAGATATAGCGTCCCTGGCCGTGCTTACTGGTCCACGTATCTGTGGTTAGGTGGACCTTGCCACAGATGGCGTTGCGCAGTGCACACTTGATTTTATCGGATACTTGGTTGTGCAGGGAAGGCACGGCTCTCTTGGAGAAGTAGTGCCGGCTGGGAACAACATACTGTGGGACAGCAAGCGACATAAGCTGTTTGAAGCTGTCTGTGTCCACCAGCCTAAATGACAGCATTTCATAAGCCAGTAGTTTAGAAATGCTGGCATTCAGGGCCAGGGATCGAGGGTGGCTAGGTGGGAATTTACGCTTTCTCTCAAATGTTTGTGAGATGGAGAGCTGAACGCTGCCGTGTGACATGGTTGAGATGCTTGGTGATGCAGGTAGTGGTGTTGGTGGCACATCCCATGTTTGCTGGGCGGCAGGTGCCAACGTCCCTCCAGAGGCGGAGGAAGAGGCCGAGGCGGCGGCAGCAGCAGAAGAGGCCGAGGCGGCAGCAGCAGAAGAGGTAGCAGGGGGAGCCTGAGTGACTTCCTTGTTTTTAAGGTGTTTACTCCACTGCAGTTCATGCTTTGCATGCAGGTGCCTGGTCATGCAGGTTGTGCTAAGGTTCAGAACGTTAATGCCTCGCTTCAGGCTCTGATGGCACAGCGTGCAAACCACTCGGGTCTTGTCGTCAGCACATTGTTTGAAGAAGTGCCATGCCAAGGAACTCCTTGAAGCTGCCTTTGGGGTGCTCGGTCCCAGATGGCGGCGGTCAGTAGCAGGCGGAGTCTCTCGGCTGCGGGTGTTCTGCTTTTGCCCACTGCTCCCGCTTTTGCTACGCTGTTGGCTCGGTCTCACCACTGCCTCTTCCTCTGAACTGTGAAAGTCAGTGGCACGACCTTCTTTCCATGTGGGGTCTAGGACCTCATCGTCCCCTGCATCGTCTTCCACCCAGTCTTCCTCCCTGACCTCCTGTTCAGTCTGCACACTGCAGAAAGACGCAGCAGTTGGCACCTGTGTTTCGTCATCATCAGAGACGTGCTGAGGTGGTATTCCCATGTCCTCATCAGGAAACATAAGTGGTTGTGCGTTAGTGCATTCTATCTCTTCCACCCCTGGGGAAGGGCTAGGTGGATGCCCTTGGGAAACCCTGCCAGCAGAGTCTTCAAACAGCATAAGTGACTGCTGCATAACTTGAGGCTCAGACAGTTTCCCTGATATGCATGAGGGTGATGTGACAGACTGATGGGCTTGGTTTTCATGCGCCATCTGTGCGCTTTCTGCAGAAGACTGGGTGGGAGATAATGTGAACCTGCTGGATGCACTGTCGGCCACCCAATTGACTAATGCCTGTACCTGCTCAGGCCTTACCATCCTTAGAACGGCATTGGGTTCCACCAAATATCCCTGTAAATTCTGGCGGCTACTGGGACCTGAGGTAGTTGGTTCACTAGGACGTGTGGCTGTGGCAGAACGGCCACGTCCTCTCCCAGCACCAGAGGGTCCACTAACACCACCACGACCATGTCCACGTCCGCGTCCCTTACTAGATGTTTTCCTCATTGTTACCGTTCACCACAATAAGAAAAATATTATTCGGGCCAATGTATTGAATTCAAATTCAGGCCTTTTTTTACAGACACCTAACACTGTCTGGCTATCTATTTAGGTAACGTATTACACTAATACAGGCACAGCAGTAATGACAGATTTAGCTGAATAGAAATGTCAGGCCTATTTTTTAGGGGCTGGGTGACAGGTATACGTTTAATCACAGAATTAGACTTGTATCTGCACGGTAGCGTGTGTGTGAAGTTTTTGAGAATGACCCTATCAGCACCTTGAATCTAATATACCCTTTTAGGGATAGATTTAAAGTAGGCCTGATACAGCAGAAACCACTAATTTTGAGAATTGCAAATTTGGGAATTGTTTTTCAACCCAGAACAAAAACTGTGCTTTGAAGGTCACAAAAAATAACTTGACCAGCTAAAACAGTAATGACAGATTTGGAGGAATATAAATGTCAGGCCTATTTTTTAGGCGCTGGGTGACAGGCTCAACTTGCCCCTGATGTAGTATATGTCCAAAAAATAACCACACTATCGATGGTTAAATACACTTGGTGATAGCTCGTGCTGGCGCACCACAAGACACAAAATGGCCGCCGATCACCCCAGAAAAAAATGACTGAAAAACGCTCTGGGCAGCCTCAAAAAAGTGAGCAAGTCAATAATAGCACTTCAATGATCCACAGCTGCAGATCGATCACAGAATGAAGTCTTTTGGAGGAGTTAATCTGCCTAATCTCGCCCTAACGTCGCAGCTGCAACCGCTCCCTATACTGATCATAGCAGAGTGACATGCGGCGCTACGTGACTCCAGCTTAAATAGAGGCTGGGTCACATGGTGCACTGGCCAATCACAGCCATGCCAATAGTAGGCATGGCTGTGATGGCCTCTTGGGGCAAGTAGTATGACGCTTGTTGATTGGCTGCTTTGCAGCCTTTCAAAAAGCGCCAAGAAAGCGCCGAACACCGAACCCGAACCCGGACTTTTACGAAAATGTTCGGGTCCGTGTCACGGACACCCCAAAATTCGGTACGAACCCGAACTATACAGTTCGGGTTCGCTCATCCCTAGTCAAGAGGGGTTATATTACATTCTTCTGTCTCAGAGATACTGTGTATACGTTGATATATTTGTGTTGGTGCCATCTTGTGGCGAATTTTGGTTACTGCACATCACTTTGTTATTGCATTTTGCATTGATTAAGATTCTGTATTTTAAATTATTGTCTAATAAATCATTTATATTTTTGCATAGACGCTTGTACCATGTTTACTGATTGCACAATATAATTACATAACCGATCAAACTCTTTTTGAGATGTTTATATGTCCAGCTCAGGATCAATAACCATTTGATCCTTTCTTTTTATAAAGCCTTTTGCTATATATCCCCAATAAGGTGGAGTTCCAGCACGTCAGGCAGTCACAAATCAGACGTCAGCACGTCAGCAAGGCGAGCCATGGCCGTGTAACATCTTCTAAAATGGGCAGAGATTTTCCTGGATGTGTTCGATGTGTGTCATTTTGCCCTGTTTTAGCGCTCTCAGCAGATTGGCACCACTGTCGCACACCACTTTAGCAACATTCAAATTGAGCGGGGTTAGCCACTGATCGGCCTGTGACCGCAGAGCTGAAAGCAGTGCAGGACCGGTGTGGCTCTTGGCTTCCAGGCACAACAGCCGCAGCACAGCATGGCAACGTCTCACCTGCTTGTCGAATAGGTTCTGGGGAGCTTGGGCGGTGCAGCGGAAGAGGCGGTAGCAGTGGAAAAGGAGGAGTCAGCCGAGGAGGAGACGGTGGATGGAGTAGGAGGAGGAGAAGAAGAGGCAGGCCTGCATGCAATCCGTGGCGGCAACACCAAATCCAGATGGGTGCCACGGGTTACATGCTTGACGGCCGTCAGAAGGTTCACCCAGTGGGCAGTAAAAGTTATGTACCTTCCCTGCCCGTGTTTGCTGGACCACGTGTCTGTGGTCAGATGTATTTTGGCACAGACACTGTGTGCCAGAGATACATTCACTTGTCGCTGAACGTAGCCATATAGCTCTGGGATGCCCTTCTGGGAGAAATATTTTTTTCCGAGGACCTTCCATTGCGGTGTGCCAATGGCCACAAATTTTCTAAAAGTCTCCGAGTCCACCAGTTTATATGGCAGTAGTTTTCGGGCTAGAAGTTCCGACAAGCCAGCGGTCAGCCGTTGGGCAAGAGGGTTATCCGACGTCATCAACTTTTTTCGCTCGAACATTTGGGCCATGGAAGCCTGCCTTCTGCCAGATAAACGTGACGACGGCACGGTGGAAGGTGGAGTGGAGGACAAATGGGAGGAGAGAGGAGAAGAGGCAGGACGTGGAGCGCCGGGAGTGTGGCTTTGTGGGTTCTGACGGTGTTGCTCCCACTGGGCTCGGTGATGGGAGGCCAGGTGCCTTCTTAAGGCGGTCGTCCCTAGGTGAGTGTTGAGCTTACCGCGACTTATGCGTTGACAGCACAGGCTGCAGATGGCAACACTATTGTCAGCAGTTAAATAAAGCCCACACTGCAGAGCCATGTGCCGGCGTCCTGGGAGCGCAAGATGTGACCGTGCATGGTGGATGGCTACTTGCAGATACATTATCAGTCTGCTTTTTGCCTCCTGTGCACTGCGAGTTCTGCCTGCTTCCCCTCCTTCTCCTCCCTCTCTGCTGCTCCGTCTCTTCCTCTGAACTCCCCTCCTCTTCCTCTCTTGTGGGCACCCACGTGACGTCCATTGACATGTCATCATCCTCACCTTCACCACCACTGACATTAGAGATCTCGGAGTAGGCAGCAATAGCGGGAACCACCCTCCTTGGGCTGATCTGGGTACTGTCGTCAGACCGCTGCGTGGCCGCCGTTGATACCTCCTCTTCCTGATCCGATGCCAAGAATGGCTGCGCATCGGTAAGGTCTTGGAATGGATGGGAAAATAATTCCTCTGACTCGAGTGGAGGGTATATGGTGGTGGTGGTGGTGTCTTTGGAGGTGCACACAGCAGAGAGTGAAGAGGGTGCAGATACAGAGGATGAGGAGGGTGCAGAAGCGGAAGGCTGAGTGAGCCACTCAACCAACTCTGGTTCGTCCTTTGACGTAATCGCATACACCTTCTGCAACTTCCCACTTTGGCTCCGGCCTGGTGCACCTGCCCAACCCCTACCACCCCTGCGGAATGGCCTGCCTCTTCCTCTGCCTGTCATTTTCAACATGACCCTGTGACAAAAGTCCCTATAGAAGAGCAGTATTTGTGGAAGAAGGTATATCACACCGCTGCCTCAATCAGTTTTTTTTGGGGGGCAACTGGTAAATCACACCAGCAGAAATAATTTGTTCCAATAGCGTTTGTCACTCTGTGTAGCTGTGGTAACGCAGCAAAACCGCAAACAAATGATGCACTATATAGAAAGTATATTATTGGTATATAACACCCTTGCTTCAATCACAGTTTTTTGGGGGAAACTGGTAAATCACACCAGTAGAAATGATTGGTTCCAAGGTATCGCAGCAGAACCGCACACAACTGCTGCACAATACAAAGAAAGTATATTATAAGTATATTACAGCCCTTAGTATGTCACACCTATCGATAGCACACCTATACCAGTCCTTAAAAGGACCTTTGTGGCCCTATTAGCCAGTGTTTGGTGTCCCTAACAGTCTGTCCCTGCTCCACACAGCAACCTCTCCCTACAACGGCAAAAGACTGAATGTAAAATGGCGGTGTGGTTTTTATATAATATAGGATCGACATATGAATATGTTTAATGATATTTTATGAAGTCTAATGTTATTAGGAGGACCGTTATTTGAATAATCGGAGACTGCCCACACAGATTTCTCTCTAGTATTAACCCATATCCAACATTAGGACCCTATTGAGTCCACACTAGGAAATACAGGAGAGAAAGCTTTGGAGTTATCAGTCCCTGCTAAAATTGGCACTGCAATTCATTTTTAACATGCATATTGTGTTTTGATTTATTGTCTTTTAAAGTGATATTTTATCATTTTTTATTGTATTTTACATTCATTAAATAACATCCTGTATTTCCATATATGAGTGCCCAATCCATATTTTTTCACATATTTTACTTGTCTTGAGGGGTGTCTCAAACCCGGGTTTGGAGCACCTACCGTGAGAGAGCAGAGGTGAGCGGATCTCCACACTCTTTTTTTGGATTTTAAATAAAGCCTGCACTCCTCTGGCTGGTGAGAGGGAACTCCAGTTCTGATTCTCTCTTCAACAGTATGCATGGCTATCGGTTCCCAAAAGAGAAACCCTCTCCCCTCCATGGACCAGCCCAGCCTCAATGCTTAGGTAGAGTCTTAGCCAGGCTTCGTCTAAGGGGCGGGGCTACCGGCGAAACTCAAGATGCTGGCTCTACCTGATGCACTGAAAACAACATGGAAGGACTGCACGCTCCAGGGGAGAGGGGCTATGAGAGGAGCAAATCACATGACAGGCAGTTCTTCCCGATCTACAGGATGGGCCATTTATATGGATACACCTTAATAAAATGGGAATAGTTGGTGATATTAACTTCCTGTTTGTGGCACATTAGGGCAGCACATTGAACACATTTTATAAGTGGTCAGAAACTTGTAAATAACTCATGAAAGAATAAAGTTACGTTAAAACCAAGCACACCATTGTTTTTCCTGTGAAATTCCCAATAAGTTTGATGTGTCACATGACCCTCTTCCTATTAAAAAACAAAAGTTGGATTCAAAATGGCCGACTTCAAAATGGCCGCCATGGTCACCACTCATCTTGAAAAGTTTCCCCCCTCACATATACTAATGTGCCACAAACAGGAAGTTAATATCACCAACCATTCCCATTTTATTAAGGTGTATCCATATAAATGGCCCACCCTGTATTACTGCTGTTACTGTATCTAGTACTGCTCTGGGCCCCTTCATAGCTGGGGCCCCGAAGCCGCTGCATCCCCTGCTTCCCTGGTAGCTACGCCACTGGTACACATTTGTCCATAACAAGTAGACTTGTTACACGTAATGCACTTGTCCATAGAAATATAGCAGTGGTACTCGCCAACTTCACAATCGCATCAAATGCCTGCTGTTTGTAAATGGATATAATACAGTGCCACTGCTATATTTCCATGGATGTACTTTTTCTTGCATTTTAAGAAAGAAATATCTGTGTTCCACTTGAGGGCTTGAACATGTGATCTTCTGATCTCTCATATAATGCATTGGAATATTTTTGTTTTAGTGTATATTAGTTACTGTAATACTTGATAGAATGTCAAAATCAGGGATAAATAGCTCTGAAGATGGAAGTCCTCAGGGCCAATGTTAGGCCCCTTGCCACCATAGCTTCCTGGAGGCCAATAGGTGGGGAATGACCCCCCCCCCCCCATCTCTTTAACTGGATGCCACAGTCAACATT
This sequence comes from Bufo bufo, assembly GCF_905171765.1. Taxonomy (NCBI): domain Eukaryota; kingdom Metazoa; phylum Chordata; class Amphibia; order Anura; family Bufonidae; genus Bufo; species Bufo bufo. Next base: position 21,903,277 of record NC_053394.1, read on the forward strand.
GACAATGGCATCTAAGGTGTTAAACTGCAATAATAAGAGAATTGGCTATTTAATGTACCGTGCATGTGCAACAGATTGTGCTAACAACCTGCTCGCAGTGCCGACATTTTTTTAACGTCGTCCAGGATGGAGTTAAGTTACTATATCTTGCAGGATTGAGCAAGTTCCTTTGTCCACCTGATTTCTTCATCAGGGGAAAAAAGGATCTGGGAGCAGATTACTCTGAACTGAGACCACATGCACGATTAAGTATGCATGTTTATGAGAGGGTTGGGAGGAATAGCTGAGGGCATTGGATAACTGAGCTTTTGGAGATGCATGGTCATTAACCAACTCTAATGGTCAGATTCAATATGGGTGTATGTCCCAAGGTGAGAATTTACCAAAGGCACCACCCTACAGTGACTGTAGATAGCAGTCTATCATCACACTTTTCTATCTTCAAAAGTGTTTTCTAATCTGCGCAGAGTACCTTAAGCACTGCATATTTTTGGCCCATTCACCTGTTTTTCTTGCGCTTTCCTACCCTTGCTCTCAGCATTACTGCATCCTGGCATGTTGTGTACATGCAGAACTTCCTCTTTTCATTAGCGTCCTCTTAGATTTTCTAACCAATCCCATGCTTTGCTCTGCAATGTTTCACAGAGCCTGTTCTACCCAACATGGACAGTGGAAGTGTAGGGGGCACAACTATTACAGTGGGAACAGTGTGACAGATAAAGCCAGCTAATGAAAACAGGAAGTTCTGCATGTAAACATACTGTGAGGACGCAGTGATAATGAAAACAGAGGAAGGAAAGTGCTCACATAAAAACAGGTATCTGGGACAAAATGATGCAGCGTTCGGAGTACTGTGGGCAGAGAAAAAAATATTATCGGACCAGAAAACCTGTTTAAATTTGTGGAGAAGGAGGTGCCATTTCACCTTTTGGGTACAGTTACAGTACGTTCATTTTGTCATACATTCTAAGACTCTTAAGAAAGCCAATAAAATAATTTTCCGGTATCTAATTTTAATTCCCCTTTTTCAGATAGGATTGTACTAGATTCCAGGTTCATATAATGGGACATTCCAGTCAGTCACACGTATGTTTTGCTCATGACCTAGAATTATATTTGAGAGAGTAGGATTTCTACTATTCACAGAAAAAAAGATGTGCAATACATACATGAAAGAAACTGTCCTACAAGCATGTGCCATGTTTTCCCTTTGAGTCATTGGTATCTCTGAGCATCCACAGGATATTGTTATCTTACTTCTACAGAATGAAAAATTGGTTTCCCACCTGTAGCCCTCCAGCCATTGTGAAACTGCAACTCCCAGCATACTTTGATGCCTGGAGAGCCACAGGTTGGGGACCACTAAAATAACAGATGTCTAGAAATATCTAAAAGTCCATCCAAAACCCCATAACAATATTGAATCCACTTCTTCACACACGTCTTCTTTTTAGATTTCCTTATGAATATCCCAGATTTAGCAAAATAAAATTAATGTAAATTCTGTAAAGGAACTCTATGTAGTTTGCAGATAGTTGGAAGCCTACTGGAATGTCTACACGTTTTAGTCCAAAGAATCGTCCACACAGTGGTAAGGAGGAGGTAGAGAGATGGGTGGTAATGGACTCGTCTCATTCACATGGTTTCCCTGAAGAACAAGAAAACACAATTATAATTGTACAGAAAGCTTGATGACAGATACTAATAGTACTAATATTCGGCATAAGAACTGGTTCTCAGATGTGGTCCAATTCTGCAAAAATCTGATGTTTTAACTTTAATGCATGTCAAACATTTCAACAGGAGATACCTGGGCCGGGGTTCTGACATAATGAGGCATGACAATAACAATAGTCTATAAGGTCCAGCAGTGGACAACCATATCCAAAGAGGACAAAACAGTAGATCCCATTTTTGGGTTGGTTCACCGATAAGCTTTCTCTCACACTGTAGGCTGCCAAACATAAGCTCACTCATATTCTAGATAGACCAATGTGATACTCTCCCTTGAGGTCTTCCAGTAAACAGACTATGAGTAAAGTAAGACAAACATCGTTTAAACTGGCCCATTGTGGATGATAATCTTTTGTACATTGACAGCAGATGTCGAGGAAAGACAATTCAGGCATGTTGGATTTTGACAGGCCATTCTTTCATGCAAAGAAGGACCCTGACAGAGTATTATTTCCCTCTACATATTGAGATAAACATGGACACTTACAATGGAGACACCTGAAGGTAGAACAAGCATAATCCTTATGCCTCCCATCTGTTAGTTCCTCCATTGGCTGTCCCCAAAGCCCTATCAGATTTTTCTCTAAGTCACTGGTACTACACAACTTCTGTCCTGCTCATGACACCCTTCTTCTTCGAACATCTACTTACACAAGACTTCTCTCGTGCTTCCCCTCTCCTCAGAAATGTCCTATCATTCCATCCAACATTCTTCAGCCCAAGAGATTTTTAAACAATGACTGTAAACTGTCCTCTTCCAACAAGCATATAACCGGACCCAAAACGTCCTCCCATCCCCTTGTATCCACTGCCTCCATTGTCCAAGCTCTATTTGGTACGATTGGGAAAAAAAAGAAAGCACTCTGTGGCACCTCTACCAGCATATTGCTTGAGAGCCAGCAGACAGATGCTGGTGCACTCAAGCTCCATTCTCTACAGTCTATAGATATCTAATTACAGTTGTCACCCTACTTAAGTTAGTGTCAAAGAGTAAGAAAGTTGTCAATCAGAAGCTTGTCCTGGGAACACCTATCCCTGCTGATCGCCCCATATACATGCTGACCAACTTGGCCAAGGGTGCATACTGTATTTTCTCAATGAGGAAAGAGGAGAAAGCCCCTTCCAGACACTACTGTCAATAGTTTATCAATCTTGAGAGCAAAAGGATAGGCATGTTGAATATCTGTTGTAGGTGTAAAGTCAGGACACAACAATTCATTTTAGATGGCCATCAGGTTTTGCTGCAATTGGTAGGTTTGGCCGACATTAATCTAATGTTTAGTCCACTTTTAGGCCATAAAGTGCTCCTCAGGTGTGCCTCTGGTGCTACCAGTAGAAGAACAGCTATCTTATGAAGTTCAATATTGCAATACAACCCTGTATCTCTCCAGGTTTGACACAAAATAATTTCCTATGGTCGGCTCAAGGTACCCCAATCCAACACTGCATTAAAGGAGCTTTGCAAGGCAAGAAAATATGTGGCTGATGTGGGTGGGGTGGGTGGGGAGGGTGCCATTAACTAATACCCATTACTCACCTCTGTGTTTCAGTACCACTGCTTTGGTTCCTCCCGCGAGTCGGTACTGCTGTGATGACAAGTCCAACTACCCACTACAGTGCTAACCAGATAGGTAAACAGGATGGTGATAAACTTTACTTACTGATCGGTGCTTAACTATTGCAAGATGATTGGTTTCCATGATGGCTTTCTGGGCAATTGCTCTATTTTCATCGTCCCATTCTACAGAATCAATGTTGATGATTGCATCCATTATACTGAAAAAGATGACAGTAGATCGTGGGCGACAGAGAACATTGTCTTTATATCAGAGTCTTCTAAAATCGCAAGAGGAGACAGGTTACTGCTTCCTATAAGATCAGTATCCTCATATTCTGAAATTCTGTGCTGCTGTTGCATTGATCCTGCAGTCGTGAGCTGCATTCACAGTTTTGCCAATTGTTACTAGAAAAAACAGTCTTGTCATCAAACACAGTTCTGAAGCCTTTAGAATAGAGAGTGCAGCTCTGGAGTATAATACAGGATGTAACTCAGGATCAGTACAGGATAAGTAATGTATGTACACAGTGACTCCACCAGCAGAATAATGAGTGCAGCTCTGGAGTATAATACAGGATGTAACTCAGGATCAGTACAGGATAAGTAATGTATGTACACAGTGACTCCACCAGCAGAATAGTGAGTGCAGCTCTGGAGGATAATACAGGATGTAACTCAGGATCAGTACAGGATAAGTAATGTATGTACACAGTGACTGCACCAGCAGAATAGTGAGTGCAGCTCTGGAATATAATACAGGATGTAACTCAGGATCAGTACAGGATAAGTAATGTAATGTATGTACACAGTGACTCCACCAGAAGAATAGTAAGTGCAGCTCCGGAGTATAATACAGGATAACTAAGAATCAGTAAAGGATAACTTACAGATTACAGTGGTTATACAGGGAGTGCAGAATTATTAGGCAAATGAGTATTTTGACCACATCATCCTCTTTATGCATGTTGTCTTACTCCAAGCTGTATAGGCTCGAAAGCCTACTACCAATTAAGCATATTAGGTGATGTGCATCTCTGTAACGAGAAGGGGTGTGGTCTAATGACATCAACACCCTATATTAGGTGTGCATAATTATTAGGCAACTTCCTTTCCTTTGTCAAAATGGGTCAAAAGAAGGACTTGACAGGCTCAGAAAAGTCAAAAATAGTGAGATATCTTGCAGAGGGATGCAGCACTCTTAAAATTGCAAAGCTTCTGAAGCGTGATCATCGAACAATCAAGCGTTTCATTCAAAATAGTCAACAGGGTCGCAAGAAGCGTGTGGAAAAACCAAGGCGCAAAATAACTGCCCATGAACTGAGAAAAGTCAAGCGTGCAGCTGCCAAGATGCCACTTGCCACCAGTTTGGCCATATTTCAGAGCTGCAACATCACTGGAGTGCCCAAAAGCACAAGGTGTGCAATACTCAGAGACATGGCCAAGGTAAGAAAGGCTGAAAGACGACCACCACTGAACAAGACACACAAGCTGAAACGTCAAGACTGGGCCAAGAAATATCTCAAGACTGATTTTTCTAAGGTTTTATGGACTGATGAAATGAGAGTGAGTCTTGATGGGCCAGATGGATGGGCCCGTGGCTGGATTGGTAAAGGGCAGAGAGCTCCAGTCCGACTCAGACGCCAGCAAGGTGGAGGCTGGTTTGGGCTGGTATAATCAAAGATGAGCTTGTGGGGCCTTTTCGGGTTGAGGATGGAGTCAAGCTCAACTCCCAGTCCTACTGCCAGTTTCTGGAAGACACCTTCTTCAAGCAGTGGTACAGGAAGAAGTCTGCATCCTTCAAGAAAAACATGATTTTCATGCAGGACAATGCTCCATCACACGCGTCCAAGTACTCCACAGCGTGGCTGGCAAGAAAGGGTATAAAAGAAGAAAATCTAATTACATGGCCTCCTTGTTCACCTGATCTGAACCCCATTGAGAACCTGTAGTCCATCATCAAATGTGAGATTTACAAGGAGGGAAAACAGTACACCTCTCTGAACAGTGTCTGGGAGGCTGTGGTTGCTGCTGCACGCAATGTTGATGGTGAACAGATCAAAACACTGACAGAATCCATGGATGGCAGGCTTTTGAGTGTCCTTGCAAAGAAAGGTGGCTATATTGGTCACTGATTTGTTTTTGTTTTGCTTTTGAATGTCAGAAATTTATATTTGTGAATGTTGAGATGTTATATTGGTTTCACTGGTAAAAATAAATAATTGAAATGGGTATATATTTGTTTTTTGTTAAGTTGCCTAATAATTATGCACAGTAATAGTCACCTGCACACACAGATATCCCCCTAAAATAGCTAAAACTAAAAACAAACTAAAAACTACTTCCAAAAATATTCAGCTTTGATATTAATGAGTTTTTTGGGTTCATTGAGAACATGGTTGTTGTTCAATAATAAAATGAATCCTCAAAAATACAACTTGCCTAATAATTCTGCACTCCCTGTATATGTAAAATGGTGTGTTAAAAGGAGTTATATCTGGGGTTCAAGCTCTGGATTTGTGGCCCCATTCCCCAAATCTGTGGGTGACCGCCACTGTCCTCAGGATGTACAGTAGTTACAGTTGAAGCTGTCAGTTGACTGCTCTGGTATTCTGTATCATAAGCCACTTGCAGACCTTGAGCCTACTTCTACAGAACCAGCATTATAATGTCAATAATCACGTTGATCTGAGCAGAAATCCTGTCCAAGCACCTTATATGCCACAGGCTTGAAGAGATTGAGAGGTAAGTCGAGAGGTGAGCATTTTGTGGCACCGTTTCTCTGGGAGGAGATGGAACAGTACAGAGAAGCACCATTACTGAGGGAGGCATGGTGAAGTCATGTGGGGACATTGAAGGGGCACTGGAACTAACCGGGGGCACTTAGGGCACCACTACTGATTGGGATCACTAAGAGGGCACCATTTCTATGTGGAGGGGCACTAAGTGGCCACTAAGGAGCACTAAAGCAATATTGTGGAGTGTTAGACCACTAAGAGGGTGTAAGTTGGCTCAAATACTGGGGGGCACTATTACTGTGGCAAAGCTAAGGGTAATCTTTGTAGATGACACCATTACTTTGTGAGGGGTAGTCTTACAGTGTGGGACACAAATGAGGGCACGACTACTATGGGGGTCATTAAAGAACCATTATTATTTTCAGGTGCATTAAGGAGAGCAGCAAACTATGCCGTTTCAGGCAGTGAGGTGGTGTACCTAAGACTGGCATGTGGTCTAAAAGTTGGGTCAGGGTATGTCCACAAAGAATTAGAGGTGAACGAATTGATTCTAAACTAATCTCTAAATTCTAAAAAACAGTTTCAAACGAATCCAAAGTTTTGGCCATTTGCTTTAGACAAATCATGGAACCCAAAATTAGCAAGTAAGGAGGATGAAGATGAAAGATCACATGCTACTAGGAGAGGAGGGTTGGCCCATCGGGTGCAGGAATCTGGTAGTAATCTGAAAGCATGTGTTCTGGCTTTGTCTGCCATAAAGCACTTGTGATAGAGAGAGTAAATGAAGAGAATATGGAGACTATAGTGATACAATTAGGTATAGTTAGGGTTTTATCAGGGAAAGCATCTGCCCCCTTTAAGGCCTAATTTATGGATGCTTGTTGCCAACGAGCCAATTTTTTTTGCCCTAACAGCCTTTTCAATTTAAACACCATCTGCCCTCAATAATGGAAAACATTTTGGAAGGCTACTAATATACATAGTGTAAAAGGCTGCAGGGGAGAGTGGAGAGGATAGGAGTGGTGGTACTGACAGTGGCAGTATTGGCATAGTGGTGGTTGTTCCAGTCGCCCTTGGAGTTAGAGGAGTATCATGAGGTAGGGTTCCCTTATGTTTGGATACAAAGCAATACTGTAGTAGTGCAGGTGTTGAGGCCGGTTTTAGTGCAAACAGTTTGCTGTAATTTACTGAGGCAGTTGGCTGGTTCATACAGACACTTGGATGTGCTTTTTTGTACAATCATAACTGTGTAGGAATAGGTCTTGTTTGGGCTTCCTTAATCTATTTTTCAGTCTAATTAGCCCCCTCTTCAGCTGCACAGCTAGATGCATTTCTCTCACACTTAGGGGGGCATCTATCTTCAGTGGAATTTGCTAGCACTCTACTGCTATGACATCATTTCCCCTACTACCCACTATGTTTGTAAGTGATTTAGAAATTTGCCGTTTACACCACTCTCAAATGAAATGAAATGGTGTGAAAGTACAGTGACTTTATAAACCTAAGCAAAGCCTTACAGGTAGCTTAGACAATTTTGCCAAAGTCTGCGTGTGGCAAAGGGTAGGCAGTATACTATGCTCCTCTGAGTTTCTCTCTCTCTCTCTCAGATTGGGGTGTACAATCTCTCCAATCTGGCCTAAGGGGGGAATTATCTCTATCTTTAAATCTATATATCCACAGTACCCCCAGTGGGGTGTAGTCTTCCAAGGTGCTCAGTCTGTGTCTTTAATATAGCAGGGAAGTCTACAGCCAAAGAATAGGTGTTAGTTCTCTGACAGGTTCTCTGCATTCTCCCATTCAGCCTTCTGTCTGGCTCAGTAACTCTCTCAGAGGTAGACACCATCCACAACAGCTTTATGGCTGCTCTTGGCTTATAGGGCAGAGGTTTTCCCTTTCTGCTGCCTCTCTTCTCAAACACTAGACATATATTTCAGCAGTTCCTCACACTGGCTCCTGGCTGCACACACACACTGCGGTGGAGCCAGCCTACACCCAGCAATTGAAACCAAGGGGATGGCCAGCCAGTTAACTGCCTACTCCTCATCACACAATGTCCACATATTAAAGGGAACCTGTCACCGGGATTTTGTGTATAGAGCTGAGGACATTGGTTGTGTCACCACCAGACATCTGAGAAGCTCTGACAGACGTTCTTCAGAACCTCCCACTTGAGGTTTCTTTTGTTTTGCTTTAGTTTCCTCATCTCGTTAGCCTCTCTCAGCTGTCATGTAGTTGCACTGATTGCATCCCTTTAAATCCCTTCCCATACTGCATCACTTTGCGGTTTATACAACTTCCTGGAGTGTATGCATGCTGGATGCTACTACTGAGTCTTCTACAGATAAGTTTTGTTCATTCATTTGTATTTTCCTGTTTGCTGGATCCCAGGTGACCCTGACTCCCTCCGTATCAAGTGTAGGGAGCCGGTGGTCGTGTCCCCTCATTATTATAGGGTGTTCAGGGGTTATACAGTCGAGGTACGAGGATATGCGATCTTCTACCATTGAGAATTTTGCATAGGCTGAGCAGTTAGGGAGAGAGCCAGGTCTGTTGCAGGGCTATCCCTTTGGTTCCTTAGTTTTGGATCCAGTCAGTCGGACCTTCCTTTTGTGTTTTCTAGTTTGCTGTACACCTTCCGTGACAGGTTGCTAGATGGCCGCTAGCACATCCGCAATACCCAGTCCCCATAGCTCTGTGTGCTTTTATTGTGTAAAAAAAACGATTTGATACATATGCAAATTAACCTGAGATGAGTCCTAGCACACATAGCTATGGGGACTGGGTATTGCGGATGTGCTAGCGGCCATCTATCCAGGGGGCTGGATATTGTGGATGTGTTAGCGGCCATCTAGCAACCCATGTCCTCAGCTCTATACACAAAATCCCGGTGACAGGTTCCTTTTAACTCCTTATGTAGTGGCCACTGTCTCACAGCACAAATTCTCAGCAGCAAATTTACAGCCATTGTGTCTTTAATATATTTATTGAGATTGAGTGAGGGCAAAACACACGTCTCATGATCCCCTATCTTTTTTGATCTGAACAATGCTCCTACTTACACTTATCAGATATTTTAATAGTTCATCCTCTCCCACTCTATTATTGCCAAGTTTTCTATGAATTAACCAACACCTTCATAAATATAAACTAAACTCTTATTAAACAAACATTATCAACAAGCACAATACAAACGCGCCACACATAAAGATCCTTCTTTTTGTATGGTTCTTTTTATTATGCTTTTTAATTGTCATGTTCAGGGTTCCTGAAAAACCCTGAACATATGACAAGCGTACACAGAACAGACAACAAGATCCAGAGAAAGCCAAAACTGATGTTTACAAAAAATACTAAAAATACCAGACACAAACAATCAGAATAAACCAGAAAGGAACTGCAACTCAGAAGGACAGCAGATTTCAAAGCTGAACAAGCGGTAGGGATCAGGTGGGTCAGTGGGAGAAGAGTACCACTGTGCTAAGTGACTGGTTTGACTTTGGGCCAAACCCTAAGAGTGTTATTCCGGTGGTCCCTTGGTATTCACCCTTTAACCCCTATACAGGGATCTAGTCTTCTGGACCGTTACCTCCTGGGATGGTCCCAGTACACTTGGCAGCTAAACTGCAAGGAAACAGAGATGCTGGTGCAGGGCACCAGCAATCCAGGCATACAGAAAACTGTTTAGACACAAGACCAGGATACAGGATCACAGACAGCCACATAGCCAGGAACCTATGCAAATTAGGATACATAGAACGTGATGAACATAGACAGGTCATAAAATAATCAGAGAAATCCAAGCATGCCTGGAACCCATGTGGAACAGGGAGCATGGTGTTCTCAGACAGACATACAAATATACCTGGAACCCATGTGGAAGCAGAAGCATGACTTCACAGGCAGGACATGAAAACTAGAGGTGAGCGAATTTTACAAAATTTGATTTGCCGATTCACCGACTTTAAAAAAAAATTGGGTTTGATCCGAATATATTTACGGCAAATTTCGTAATTTTTTTTTTGCCTATTTCCTGACTGCAGAGAGCATCTATAGTTGTGTAGAACACTGTGCCTTGCAGTAACACGCATAGGGAGTCTGCTGTGGGAGTAAAATAATACTGTGAGTCTGTATGACATGCAGATGACAGGCGTTGCTCTTAGAATCACTGCACACTTCACTTATTTGGGCAGTCACGGAGCCAAAACGGACCAAATAAGTCAAGTATAAACTCAGCCTTACAGGTCGATGTTAGCGTCAAGAAGAAGCGCACTTCTTTTACACCGTCGTCAGCTGATCCCACATAGATGTCTACAGAACCTGTTCTATTAAACGCTTATACAAGTAGAGCCCCCCCGACAGATTGGAGAGGGTGTCAGCAGTAAGTTTGTGTTGACGTCACTGATTATTTTGCCCTTCCTCTGATCCGTCAGAACAATAACCCCCAAAAAACAATCCTGTCTGCGGAGCAAACGAGGTGCAGAACAGCGTGACATGTGGTATGCTGGAGGGGCACTGTGAATTGTCCCTGCAGTGGAGGCTGAGGACACGGTGGGACAATTCATTATTATTAAAATAATGTTCTTGGCGAGACTTTTAAATGCTAGGGTTTGGTTTTCTCAAAATACTCCAAGTATTACTTCATGGGTTAACCTGGTTAATAAGATTAAGAGATATGAAAACATTCTATATAAGCAGAGAAATACAGAGGAAAAATTGACAAAAAATTGGGGAGAATAGAAGTTTTAAGGTTTTCCTGCCTACACTTCCTCATTATCACCCCTTTTTGCTTATTGATGGGTGGGGGGGGGAGACGCATCACAAGGGAGAGGGTTGGTTGGGTATGAACAGGGGGGTAGGGTTTATTAGGCGGAAAAAAATATTATAATGTTTTGTTTTTGGTGAATTGTATTGTTTGAATTTTTACTAAAATTTTTAATAAAAAAAAAGATGAGTAGCATATCACGCACTGAGAGTGAAAGGAGCAGGATTCCTCAGCAGTGCAGAGTATTTCAGGAGAGGAGTGTGCTGATCTTGTTGACGAATGTGGACTAAGAGTTACAAGGTGGAAAGAGCAGGGTCCCCATCAGCACAGAATATTTCAGGAGTGTGCCGGTTGTGTTGGAAAGGACAGACAGGATTACTGGTTCTCAAAAAGCTTAGAATCAATGTTAAAAAATACAGTATATGGCATCAGAGGTGTGTGAGGACGCCAACAAGATAGGACGGGTACGCCATCCAAGGCAGATTGTATATGTGGGCGACATACAGAATATAACCAGGAAACAGATTGAAGAATGGGGACAATTCGATATGATAATTGGTGGCAGTCCTTGTAATAACTTATCTGTCGTTAACCCGCACCAGAAAGGCCTTTATGGGGGCAGTGGACAACTGTTTTTGACTTTCCACGATTACTCAATAAAGTGTTACCTAAGACAGGAGAGAATCAGCCAGTCTTCTGGTTATTCAAGAACGTGGTTGTGATGGAGAAAGCATTCCAAAAAACTATTTCTCTCCACCTGGAGACGAATCCTGTCAAGATTGATGCAAGTGCGGTATCGGCTGCTCTTCGAGCCAGATACTTCTGGGGGAACCTGCCTGGCATGAACAGGCCTCTGGTAGCTACAGACAATGAGAAGACAAAGCTTCAAGATTGCTTGGAGCCCAGAAGAGTCTCGAAGTTCATCAAGATTCAAACCCTACCATCCCCTGGTCTCTTTGTCAGGGAAAACATCACGAGTTCCCAGTCATCATGGAAAAAGCTTAGAATCAACGTTGAAAAATATATGGCATCAGAGATGTGTGAAGACGCCATCACAATAGGACGGGTACGCCATCCAGGGGAGATTGTATATGTGGCCGACATACAGAATATAACCAGGAAACAGATTGAAGAATGGGGACAATTCGATCTGATAATTGGTGTCAGTCCTTTTAATGACTTATCTGTGGTTAACCTGCACCGGAAAGGCCTTTAACTGTTTTTTGACTTTCCACGATTACTCAATAAAGTGTTGCCTAAGACAGGAGAGAATCGGCAAGTCGTCTGTTTATTTGATGACGTGGTTACGATGGAGAAAGCATTAAAAAAAAACAATTTCTCTCCACCTGGAGACGAATCCTGATGAACAGGCCTCTAGTACCTGTTCAAGATTGCTTGGAGCCCGTAAGAGTCATGAAGTTCATCAAGATTCAAACCATAACTACCAGCCCCTGGTCTCTTCGTGAGGGAAAACATCGTGAGTTCTCAGTCATCATGGATGAGAAGAAGGACATCCTGTGGTGCACGGAGTTTGAGAGGGTCTTTGGATTCCCCCCCCCCCCCCGCACTATACGGACTTTTCAGAAATGAACCACTGCTCCCGACAGAAGCTCCTGGAAAGGTCATGGAGCGTCCTGGTCATCCGGCATCTATTCACCCCGCTGAAGGATTATTTTGAAAGTGTGTAGAAGCCACACGGGGCCCCCACGCTGCATATTAATCATGGAGACACCAGATTTTATAATATTACATTATTATATAAAGAACAAAAAAATGAAGCCCCTTCGTCACCCGGCTCCCAAGTGTGATCAGCTACATAATCATCATCGAGTACTGTCTGCACGTCAACGTCCTCCTCAACCGTCTCTGGGTCAGGAGCCTGACCGCTCGCAACACCAGCTCCCACGCCACTGTCCTCATCACTACTTGCCTGCCTAGTGGAGGAATCGATGGATGTCTCCTCCACATAGTAGCTGCTGACTGTCCTCTAGTCGCTCATCCTCACTGTATAGTGCAGCTGAGCCCACAGCATACAATACTTCTCTGGCTGAGGGAACAGAAAAGTACAGAGGCAGGTTGAGGACAGGTGAGGGCACAGGGCCTGCTCGCAGGCCATGTCAACTAAGGGTTGTGTCTGACGAACCCACCGACTCTTGGCTGGGGGTGTCTGATGTCACTTGCGATGAAGTCGAAGATCGAGTCAACCATTCAAGAACCACTGGGTTGCTGGTCAAGACACGACCGCTAGATAACCCGTGCTGCCACTGCCCCTTACTCTGCTGCGACCTCTGCCTGCGCCAGAAACATTTCTGGCACTTCTCTGTCTGACATACTGTTAGATCAAATCTAATATATAAAGCTGAGTGTATATGTGTGTGTGTGTGTGTGTGTTTATGTCCGCTAAAGGAATCCGTACCGTCTCATTTACAATCACGAAATTTGGCACACAGGTACATCAGGTGTCCGGGAAGGTCTCAGTTCTCTAGGACGTACCGTTCCTGAGATATTCCCAAAAAATGCATTAGCCAATAGAAGCTTGGTCACATGACCCTTATCAGACAATAGAAGCTCGCAGGCTGTTAGCCTCCACATACACAGTTTTACACCAGGTTTCCATAACAACCCAGCCATTTTTCTTCACTGCTGTAGGTCAGCTTTAAAGGAAATCTGTCACCAGGACTATCGCTATTGAAGTAAAGCCATGGCCTAATAGCACTTAGTACCTTATTTTAAGATGTGCCTTTGTTCCAGCAATAAATGTTTTTATCCTATGAAAATCCAGTTTATTTGGTATGCAAATGAGCCAGTAAGGTGCCAAGAGGGGCGTCACTCTTGCAGGAAGGAGCCCAGACACGCCCCCTGCCACAATGTGTCCACCATCAAAAGACAAACTTAAAACCCCGCCCCCAGGTCAAGCTAAGCCACGCCCCTGATCCAGTTAGGCTACGCCCCCTTCCACTCCTCAGTCGATGGGAATTGAAAAAATGAAGGTAAAAATCAACTTATGTCAGCTGTAGGAGTGGGAGGTATGGGGAATTTCTCCCTGCAGCTCACCCTCAGACAGCACAGTGCTGCTGTCGTAGAGTGAGCTGTTCAAAAGGACACGCCCCCAATCCAGTTAGACCACGCCCCCTTCCCCATGTCATCCGACAGAGATTGAAAAAATGAAGTTAAAAATCAACTTCTAGGTCCAGCTAATCCACGCCCTGATCTGGTTAGGCCACGCCCCCTCCCACTCTTTAGCCAACAGGGATTGAAAAAATGAAGCTAAAAATCAACTTCTGTCAGCTGCAGAGGTGGAAGGGAGGGTGACTTTCTTCCTGCAGCTCACACTCAGACAGCACAGTGCTGCTGTCTGAGAGTGAGCTGTTCAAAAGGACATCCTTGTGTCCGTCCAGGCCCTGCGCCAGACAGAGGACAGGAAGTCTGAAAGCCGGACTGTCCGGCCTAAAACTGGACCTCTGGCCACCCTAAGAGAAGGCTGCTGTGGACGTCACAGTTAATGGGATGGTCCGCTATGAAGGACAGTGTTAAGGGGCCGATTGCTGTAAAGGCCACTGTTAAGGGGGCGAGCCACTGTAGAGGTCAGTGTCAAGGGGGTGGTATGCTGTGAAACTCACTGTTAAAGGGGAAGGTCATTGTTAAGGGGGTGGGCTACTGTGAAGGTCCAATTTAAAGGAATGGAGCACTGCGGGGGGGTCAGTGTTAAGGGGTGGGGGGCTGTGGAGGTCACTGTTAAGGGGTGGGGGGGCTGTAGATGTCGCTGTTATAGTGGATAGTGTCGATATCTTTTAACGACACACACAAACATTAAATGAAATAGATTAAATATACCTGAGCGAAGCCGGGTCCTTCAGCTAGTAAATTAATAAAAAGGAAATTGAAAACACCCCAAAAAAGTCTGTAATTTTCTCACTTCACCACACAACGGCTAATACTTTTTTTGTGGCACTAATACACGCAAAAAAGGGCTTTACAACATATAACTGCACCGCTGAACGGCAAATATATTTTTCTTTTGCCACAAATACAAAGCAAAGAGGGCTGTAATTTTGCACTTCACTTGACCACACAACGGCTAATAAGCCCTTTTTTCCCCACTAATACAAGCCAAAAAAATGCTTTAGAACATATAGCTGCACCGCACAAGGGCAAAAAAGACATAAAAATATTTCCTTGTAATAAACCCTGTTAATTCCTGTATCAATCAGCACTTGCACCCTAATAACAAGAACGGTTTGCTGGAATTACAGAGCTGTATAATGGCCATTTGGATCCCCAGTCAGTGCAGCAAGGTGTAATAGGATTGTTCCTATTACCCAGTCTGTAACCTCCTCTACTGAACCGTTTTCAACATAAAAGCTGTGGAATGATGCCTCCCTATACTTTCTCTACACTATGAATAATCTTTCCCTGAACATATAAATCGGTTTTTTTAGCACAATAAAGTCTTTCCTATCACTGTCCCTAGCGCCTGCTGACGTCTCTCCCTGCACTAAGTACATTGGAAAATGGCAGAATTGAATATGCCTGAGGCTATTTATAGGGCTGTGACATCACAGGGGCTGGCTGGCTGCTGATTGGCTGCATGCATGGCATTATGGGTGATCCCGCATTCCCAGAGTTCCTTTCTCCATGTCCTAACACGTGCAGCGGCCATTGCAGGAAAAAAATTGATTTGTTACCACGAAGCAGCTTCGGTACAAATCAAATTTTTACAGAGAGCATGGCGTTTACAGACAGACATACAAACATCCAGCATTCTGCCCTCCATGCTGGATGAGACATTGGTGTACATTTTGGCCAAAGCGTAATTAAGCCACTCACCGCGTCAAGGTCGTCTCACTTGAGTGGTCCCTAACTCTTGTTCCTACCTGTCTGTTTATGGGCCATGACAGCCTTGCATGCTGACCTGCATTCCCTGGACTTTATGTGGCTGTCATGGCCCATAAACAGGTAGGAAGAAGAGTTAGTGACCACTCAAGTGAGACGACCTTGACGCGGTGAGTGGCTTAATTACGCTTTGGCCAAAATGTACATCAATGTCTCATCCAGCATGGAGGGCAGAGTGCTGGATGTAGTGTGCGATCACATTTGCATTTTCCGTTTGTATATGTATTTCGCCATAGTGATCTGCACCTACAGGCAGGTTGTACGGGCTCAACCCCCCACATTTTTTCTTTGTAACATATATTGGAGGCGTGGCGATCTCCTTTGAGTCAAGCACACCTGACCAGTCAATCTGTCCTGGAGGCTGGTTTTAAAGTCAGTATAAAACTCAGTCTGCTTATATAGAACCTACCATTAGCCATTTGGCTCCAGGAGAAGTATATGGTGGGCTCAGCATGCATGTTGGTACTTGCATCCCTGGATCCGATGAAAGCTGTAATGGCACCGGACGGGTTTAAAAGCAGAGTGTACTTGGCTTGCATGCTGACCTGCATTCCCTGGACTTTATGTGGCTGTCATGGCCCATAAACAGGTAGGAACAAGAGTTAGGGACCACTCAAGTGAGACGACCTTGACGCGGTGAGTGGCTTAATTACGCTTTGGCCAAAATGTACACCAATGTCTCATCCAGCATGGAGGGCAGAGTGCTGGATGTAGTGTGCGATCACATTTGCATTTTCCGTTTGTATATGTATTTCGCCATAGTGATCTGCACCTACAGGCAGGTTGTGCGGGCTCAACCCCCCACATTTTTTCTTTGAGACATACAAACATGCCTGGAACCCATGAGCAACCAGATACAGGAAGCATAGAATTCACAAACAGGACAGGACATAAAGACATTACAACATAGAAACATGGTTACATAGCCTGGAACCCATGCGGATTGTGGTATAGGGAGTATGGCGTTTACAGACAGGCATGCAACCATGCCTGGAACCCATCTGGAACCGGAATACTGGAAGAATAGCGTTCACAGACAGATCAGAACATAAAGATATTATTAAATAACCAGGTTGACCACACAAGTCAGGGTAGAGTAACAAAGACACAGGTCAGGAGAATAAGCACCCTGCACTCAGCATTCCTGGAGACAGACTGACAACGCGCAGACATATTGCGCACAATTCTAAATAGCAGGGTGATTAAGGCAATGGACCACCTGATATTCAAACAAGCTCAGGAAAGCATTAACCCTAAATAGACACAGGGAGCACACAATTCACAAGGCACAGTTCACACACTATAGAAGACTGCAGCCAGCACACACCACCCAAGCAACCAGCATATATGGGAACATCAACCATGTAGGCATGTAGCTAATCATCTTCATAAATGACACCACCTAGGAGCATAATCAAAAATCAAGGATAGGTAGCAGTCATGCCTGGGCCCTGGAGCCTGATGAAGACTCAAAAAGCCTCCCTGCTCCATATTTGTTCTATATGAGGAGATACGTATGATCAATGGTGAGTGAGGCTCAAGAGCGTCGGGTTACACCTTTTCTGGTCACTGTCTGCCCATCTACTAATGGCTATTACCGGTAGCTACAATTTACTAATGGCCATTTTCTCAAGGTGGTCCTACAACATTAGGTTTTGTGACCTACAGTGACCCACCCAATACTATAAATATGTCCCTAATAAAGAAACCCCTGAGTCTTTAGATATCATAAAAAGCTGTTATATCAGGTGGAACTCACGTGTCAGACTTCTCCAACCCCAAGGTTTCGGTGACGTAATGAAGATCCATGTAACTCCAACAGGTGGCAATTGGAAGCGCAGGATAGTAGAAAAGGAATCCGATGCACATTTCATTTAGAGAACTAGGACCCCCCTGTAGAAAAACTTTTTTTTTTAAATCAAGAACAATGCCCCCTAATGGTCAGATTGTTATGATGTTCTGTCTGTTTGGAAAAATGTTTTTGCAATTGTTTGCTAACACGATAAAAAATAATTATAGTCTCAATAAAAAATAAAACAATAAAGAAAAGAAAATTTTAAAGATAAAAAGAAGAGGGTTCATGCTCAGATCAGTTGGATTCAGGAGTTTGTACACACGTCAGGAATTCGTGGCCCTGTCCACAGCACAAGTGATATCTCCTTCTATTGACAGCCAGGAAACCTGGTAAAGGACATGATGTTAATGGCTCGTTTTGTCTGTGGTGCAATCATCGGGGAAACAAAATGGCCGTTGTCCCATTAGTTCACACAAAACCTGTCCTGATCACACATAAGGACAAGTTACTTTACAACACTGAGGTAAAGAGCTGCCTCATCCTCCTCCTCCTCTCTACTTGTCAGGGGTTATGATCCTGAAGACAGATGATAAGAACTTTAGCTGAATCTCTGGGGAATTTAGTTTATGAGGAGACATGAAGTACAGAGAGGATGGACAGGAAAGGCTGTGGTAATGGAGACTGTAAACAAGAGCTGCTGCCCATTAGTCACAACTCACCCTCCTCTCATGTCTCCTCATCTTCTCCATTCCCACAGAAACTCACCTGTATTCAGGATCATGATTCCTGACAAGCAGAGAGAAGGATGAGGCAGCATGGCTCATTGTGGTGAAGCAACTTGTCCTCCTGTGAGACTCGGACAGGTTTTGTGTGTACTGATAGGACAGCAGCCATTTTATTTCTCCTAAGGATTGCTCCGCAGACAAAACAAGCCATTCTAAGTAATGAAAGGTATTTGTGAATATATTTATTATAAAATAATATTTAAATATTTTCATTTTTTTAATTCCTGGAGAACCCCTTTAAGGTGGGTTTGCGGAGCCTGCTGAGTCACAGAAACCCCGATATAAAGCTTTTTTTTTTTAATGGATTTTGTCTTAGGCTACTTTCACACGTTTTGGCTTTCTGTTTGTAAGATCCGTTCAGGGCTCTCACAAGCTGTCCAAAACGGATCAGTTTTGCCCTAATGCATTCTGAATGGAAAAGGATCCGTTCAGAATGCATCAGTTTGCCTCCGTTCCGTCTCCATTCCGCTTTGGAGGCGGACACGAAAGCACTGCTTGCAGTGGATCCATCTGTGCAGATCCATTACGGATCCGCACCAAACGCAAGTGTGAAAGTAGCCTTAATTTTTTAACTTTTTCCAACATATTAAACATATTACTTTACATTTTTTTGTTTACTTCTCAGTTGGAGTACATTGTGCCTTTACCTTAATCCTAGTAAGCCCTGTGTTTTGTAGGGAACTATAACACTTTACTTGGTGGCCACCAAAACAATAGATCGGTAAGAGAAATTCTAAACAAAAACTTACATAGGTGACACCTTCCCTGTCCATGGTGCTGGATGTACATTCCACCAATATCTGATCCCCCTGAGCAAAGAGAACAAATCATAAAAAGTTATAGACAAAAATCAAAAACACTGGGAGATTTTCTATTACTGCTCTACAGTTAGACAAGAATAAACTAAACCAAGCAGACAAATGCTGGACCAGATTCATCACATTTGCACTCTCATGTCCATCTATCTATCTAATGGTCTGTCTGTCTGTCTCTCTATCTATCCATCTTTGCATATATTAGCTATTTATCTAGGTTTAACTATTTATCTACAGTGGTGCTTAAATTAAATTTTCTATACCGGTATTTCTCAATAAATCAACATCAGAATTTCACATCAGAAGTCCTAAATGTAGCTAAAGATAACCAAATTAAATAAATGAGTCAAAAATATTACACTTGGTCATATATTGAGGGAAATGATTCAATAGCATATGTCTTTGAGTGGTAAAAGTAAGTGAACCTTTAGGATTGGCAGATAATTTGAAAGTGAAATTAGAGTCAGGTGTTTTCAATTAATGGGATTACAATCAGGTGTGAGGGGCAACCTGGTTTATTCAAAGAAAAGTATGATCTTCACAGCTTATTCTTGTGGAAGTGTATCTATCATAGGACAAACAAAGGATATTTCTGAGGACCTCCAGAGAAGAGTTGTTGAGTTTGGACTCCACCAATCCACAGTCAGACAGATTATGTACAGATGTAGCAAATCCAAGACTATTATAACCCTCCCCAGGACTGGTCGACCAGTAGAGATCACTCCAAGAGCAAAGCGTGTAATAGTCCATATGGTCAAAAAGGAACCCAAAGTACCTCTGCAGCTAATGGCCTTTCTCACATTAACTAAAGTTAAAGAGCTTATCTATCTATCTATCTATCTATCTATCTGTCTATCCAGGGGTGGGATTCAAATTTTTAACAACAGGTTCCCTACTCAGCGGCGGACACGTGGCGTTACACCACAACCCATGTTTACATATATAGTCGTGGCCAAAAGTTTTGAGAATTACATAAATATTGGAAATTGGAAAAGTTGCTGCTTAAGTTTTTATAATAGCAATTTGCATATACTCCAGAATGTTATGAAGAGTGATCAGATGAATTGCATAGTCCTTCTTTGCCATGAAAATTAACTTATTCCCCAAAAAACCTTTCCACTGCATTTCATTGCTGTCATTAAAGGACCTGCTGAGATCATTTCAGTAATCGTCTTGTTAACTCAGGTGAGAATGTTGACGAGCACAAGGCTGGAGATCATTATGTCAGGCTGATTGGGTTAAAATGGCAGACTTGACATGTTAAAAGGAGGGTGATGCTTGAAATCATTGTTCTTCCATTGTTAACCATGGTGACCTGCAAAGAAACGCGTGCAGCCATCATTGCGTTGCATAAAAATGTCTTCACATGCAAGGATATTGTGGCTACTAAGATTGCACCTCAATCAACAATTTATAGGATCATCAAGAACTTCAAGGAAAGAGGTTCAATTCTTGTTAAGAAGGCTTCAGGGTGTCCAAGAAAGTCCAGCAAGCGCCAGGATCGTCTCCTAAAGAGGATTCAGCTGCGGGATCGGAGTGCCACCAGTGCAGAGCTTGCTCAGGAATGGCAGCAGGCAGGTGTGAGCGCATCTGCACGCACAGTGAGGCGAAGACTTTTGGAAAATGGCCTGGTGTCAAGAAGGGCAGCAAAGAAGCCACTTCTCTCCAAAAAAAACATCAGGGACAGATTGATCTTCTGCAGAAAGTTTGGTGAATGGACTGCTGAGGACTGGGGCAAAGTCATATTCTCCGATAAAGCATCTTTCCGATTGTTTGGGGCATCTGGAAAAAGGCTTGTCCGGAGAAGAAAAGGTGAGCGCTACCATCAGTCCTGTGTCATGCCAACAGTAAAGCATCCTGAGACCATTCATGTGTGGGGTTGCTTCTCATCCAAGGGAGTGGGCTCACTCACAATTTTGCCCAAAAACACAGCCATGAATAAAGAATGGTACCAAAACACCCTCCAACAGCAACTGCTTCCAACTATCCAACAACAGTTTGGTGAAGAGCAATGCATTTTCCAGCATGATGGAGCAACGTGCCATAAGGCAAAAGTGATAACTAAGTGGCTCGGGGACCAAAACATTGACATTTTGGGTCCATGGCCTGGAAACTCCCCAGATCTTAATCCCATTGAGAACTTGTGGTCAATCCTCAAGAGGCGGATGGACAAACAAAAACCCACTAATTCTGACAAACTCCAAGAAGTGATTATGAAAGAATGGGTTGCTATCAGTCAGGAATTGGCCCAGAAGTTGATTGAGAGCATGCCCAGTCGAATTGCAGAGGTCCTGAAAAAGAAGGGCCAACACTGCAAATACTGACTCTTTGCATAAATGTCATGTAATTGTCGATAAAAGCCTTTGAAACGTATGAAGTGCGTGTAATTATATTTCACTACATCACAGAAACAACTGAAACAAAGATCTAATAGCAGTTTAGCAGCAAACTTTGTGAAAACTAATATTTTTGTAATTCTAGAAACTTTTGGCCACGACTGTACAGTACATACACCGTATACACTCACCTAAAGAATTATTAGGAACACCTGTTCTATTTCTCATTAATGCAATTATCTAGTCAACCAATCACATGGCAGTTGCTTCAATGCATGTAGGGTTGTGGTCCTGGTGAAGACAATCTCCTGAACTCCAAACTGAATGTCAGAATGGGAAAGAAAGGTGATTTAAGCAATTTTGAGCGTGGCATGGTTGTTGGTGCCAGATGGGCCGGTCTGAGTATTTCACAATCTGTTCAGTTACTGGGATTTTCACGCACAACCATTTCTAGGGTTTACAAAGAATGGTGTGAAAAGGGAAAAACATCCAGTATGCGGCAGTCCTGTGGGCAAAAATGCCTTGTGGATGCTAGAGGTCAGAGGAGAATGGGCCGACTGATTCAAGCTGATAGAAGAGCAACGTTGACTGAAATAACCACTCGTTACAACCGAGGTATGCAGCAAAGCATTTGTGAAGCCACAACACGCACAACCTTGAGGCGGATGGGCTACAACAGCAGAAGACCCCACCGGGTACCACTTATCTCCACTACAAATAGGAAAAAGAGGCTACAATTTGCACGAGCTCACCAAAATTGGACTGTTGAAGACTGGAAAAATGGTTTCTTGAACATGACAATGAGTTCACTGTACTAAAATGGCCCCACAGTCACCAGATCTCAACCCAATAGAGCATCTTTGGGATGTGGTGGAACCGGAGCTTCGTGCCCTGTATGTGCATCCCTCAAATCTCCATCAAATGCAAGATGCTATCCTATCAATATGGGCCAACATTTCTAAAGAATGCTTTTAGCACTTTATTGAATCAATGCCACGTAGAATTAAGGCAGTTCTGAAGGCAAAAGGGGGTCCAACAGCGTATTAGTATGGTGTTCCTAATAATTCTTTAGGTGAGTGTATATTCAACACACATACACATAAATTCACCATATATACACATACCACCCACATTTTAAAAAGCCTAAGGAGCCTAACTATGGAAGCGCTCATCTCCAGCTGCCGCTGTAATTTTAACAACCGGATCTGGAGAACCTGAGGGAACTGCCTTAATCCTATGCCTCTATCTATCTAACCATAAAAACTCTTACCATTTTTACTGTAACATCGTGTGGCAAATTTCTGACTTGCTGGAAAGCGAAATCATAATTCTTGTCTTCCCCGAGGCTTCCTATTAAAGTTCCATTTCTGTGGAGAAATGAGTTTATTCCAGTTACAACTTTAAATGACTATATGCCTATCCTCTCCTCTCTTGACCTCTGTGTTTTAGTAATTACTTGTGTCTGCCATTAAATAACAAATTTGAAGCCTCTTTTCAAAGAATTCTACTTTTTGTTCTCTGTTATTCCTTCTGGAATATTATAAATAAATTGACAACTGGATGTTACCATTCTTTTAGTCAAAGGGCTGTGTCCTCACGCAGTCAGGACAGAATCGGATTGTTTAGGGGCAGTTCCTTAACTAGTAACACTTCACTGTCATTTTATGCATAAACCTCTTTTAGAAAGAACAAAGGAACGTTACAAGATCTAGGGAAATATTCTTTAAAATTTAAACTTTTACTTCATGGACCACCACAATTATGAGGACAGGTCCCTATGGGAAATATACTGTAGTGAGCCATATTGAACATCTCCTAGCTTTCTATAAGCAATAGCCAAGTACAAAGGACTTATATTTTCTGATGATTTAGATTTTAGTAGGAATTGGATTTTACTAGTAACTCGTGAAGATAACCGGAAGGCTCCATTTCTCTTACCTGTAATGCATGACCCGCACGCCACGGGCAGTGAGATGTCCATGCAACAGGAAGGTTTTGACAGTAAGGTCAGGCATGGGATGACCCAACAGCTACAAAAAAACAGAGCAGGAGATATATTCAGAAGTGAAATTACTTTTCAGAAGTGAGAAGAGCTTCTTCATCCTGGTCTATGATTAGGATTAATTATCCAGAGGCACAGCTAGGCTTTTCTGGACATACTGTACCACTAGCACCTCTACAGCAAGTGTAGCTGCACAGGGGAACCTGAAAGGGTGGACAATAAGACTGGGGAGACTCAAGTCTTGGTAGGATTATCTAGAAAGCTGACACTAATTTTACATTGTCTGAGGGGATGTGACATCACAAAATTGAATGAGGCTTACTAGGCTCCAGTACTGGTCTTTGTTGTAAACTGTCAGGATTCAACCTACAGTAGGTTCAGCAAGTGCATGCTGTCTGTGAGTGACAAGCGTGAGGCATATGCCCTTTCTATACATGGTACATGTGAGGCACGTGTCCTATGTATGCGTGGTACATGTGTAACAGGTCTCCTTTGAGGTGTGCATGTTTCCTGTGTCTGAGTGGTGTATGTGAGGCACGTCTCCTATGAAAAGTTGTCCATGTGTCCTGTAACTCACATTTGAGTTGTCCTTGTGTGGCACATGTCCTGGTTATATATAAGAAAGAGAAGAGAGTGAGAGTGTGTGTGACAGAGACATTAAGATGCTATTCTGGGTTTCAGGGCAATAGATATGACTTGTCTGGGGGAGTTCTCTTTCTCATTAGGTAGAATGAATGCGTAGTATGTTTTTCAAAGTATTGTAGACCATGCAAAACTCTACTCGGTTAAGAGCTACCAATTTTCATATATTTTTTCCAGAAACTCAGAGGAACCTGGGAACCCAATCATCATGGAAGAGTTTCAGAGAAGGGAAGAAGGGGAATGTGTAGCCCATATCTTACTACACTGAACAGCACACATGATTGCTAATGCAAGAGAATGGACTGTCTAGGGACCAAGAATGAGAGGAGAAGCCATGCTAGCAATGAGGAATGAGAGGAGAAGCCATAGTGGTGAACAAGTATGAGAAGGAAAACCATTCTAGGGACAAGGAATGAGAGGAATAACTATGCTAGCAATCAAGAATGAGAGGATGAGACATGCTTTGAGACCAGGTATGAGAATAGGAACCTTTCTAGGGACTAGAGATGAGAGGAGGAACCATGCTAGTGACTAGGGATGAGGGGAGGAGCAATGCTGGTGAACAGGAATGAGAGGATGAGCCATGCTGGTGACCAGGAATGAGAGAATGAGCCTTGCAGGAGACAAGGTCTGAGAAGGGCAACCATTCTAGGGACAAGGAATGGGAGGAGAAACCATGCTAGTGACCAGGAATGAGAGGATGAGTCGTGCTGGAGACCAGGTATTTGAAGAGAAACCATTCTAAGAACCAGGAAGGGGGAGGAGCCATGCTGGAGATCAGGTACAGTATGAGAATGGAAACCTTTCTAGGGACCAGAAATGATAGGAGGAACCATGCTAGTGACCAGGGATGAGAGAAAGAGACAGGATATTTATTATTGAGGATTATTGAGGATATTTGTTGAACAGTGGATAAATACTCTGAAGTATTGTAGGAAGATAGATAAGTGGCTGTCACTGGGCATGTTGAGCTCTATGTAGGGAATAGATGACCTTGAACAAGAAAGATGACCTTTATGAGTACAACATGAGTACAACATCAAGTAAATATAGTTTTTCTCTTCATGGCCTGACTCACTTACTTTTTCTATCAAATGAGTGTTGCATAATCCATAATTTCGAAATGCTTCTGCTCCAGGAGGAATAAACTGAATGGGAAATGTAAATATTCCCGTCATCAAGGTGGCACAGTCATGTTTACGCAGCTGCGGGGTGTAAAAAATCCTTGCTCCTGAACTATCCTTTAATCCTGAAAGTCAAGAATACAAGAACAAACATCCACTTAAAAACAAACAAACAAAAAAAACACATCAATGAGAAGAACCTGTCCAAGTTATACTGTATATTGGCGCATGGGAGTCACAATAAAGATATCAGGATCTTGTTGATGTATGTGATAGGGGGTCCAGGTAGTGCCTTCATGGACCTTCTTTCTATTGATTTTATTCTTGGGAGTCAGAGTGACACTTACCTCCATGTCTAACCCATTCTAGGCTTTACAAGAACTGAATCTGATTATTCAGATCACAATGGGCCCCAAATCCCCAGCTGCTCCCTCTGTTTTCTTCTACATTGGTAGACTTAAAGGAACCAAGCAGATTGTGGTAAGTGAACAGAAAAGTGTATGGTAGAGTCCTGGAAGGGGTGTATATCCCACCCAGCTTCCTCAACTGGGTGAGGTTAATAAATTCCAAAAGGTTAAAATGGTCTCAGCAATGTGTAGGTTGCTGAGACAGTTTTGTTAAGTTTATGGGCTGGATTTTATTGGACTGGGAGAAGGTAGGATTGGTAGAGGGACCTCCCCAGTCCACCCCATTCCGGGACAGGTTTTCCCCTAGCCTGAGGGATCCTCAGCTGAAGCCAGCTGGGATCGTCAAGGGGAAATAAAGCACAGTCCAGGCTGTCAGTCTAGGAGAGTGAGGCCTGGAGAAAGTCTGGGAAGCTGGCTGCTCTGCTGGCTAGAGAAGCCGAGTTCTCTGTGTGAACTGTGTTCAATAGGTGAGTTAGGAACTTCACTGTATTAGCCAGAGCCCAGACGGGCAGGTGTTTATTTTGGTTTATGTTTTGTGGTGCTGGACCTTCAGCTTACCCAGTGAATTATAACTGGGGTTGCCTGTATTGCCGGAGTGTGACAAATAAAGCAACATTTGTAATTTAAATAAATTGTTGGAGGGCACTCAATTACCTGAGAACATCTAATATAGGGTATCAATAAACCTATTTATTACACATATAAAAAGCTATCATAAAAACATACACACATAAAAAGTGCTGTCGCACCTGTAGGACCCTGATACAATGTATTGTACAAATACACAAATATAAATACAGAAATGTCCAAAAAATCGACAATCCAAACTATGGACTCGATCCTGATATGGACAGTCCGATTCAACTGCAGTATTATGTCGAGATGCACGATCCTGTTTGGCCGAATCTGTGACCGCATTCAATCGCCGCGTGTAGCTTATATATGACCGTACTTAATCGCCAATGTGGCGTGTGCACATGATGAAAATTGCATAAGTTGGTACATCAATATAGCCCCGTGGGGCAAAGTACATTACCCCTCTTGTGTCACTGGAGGGAAATCCTTGATTTCCTTGTGTCCGTTTCGTTCAAAGATAGACCATGTCCTATTATTGCCCGCATTACGTATAAGGATAGTACTGTTCTATCAGGGGCCAGCTGTTCCATTCTTCATAAAACGGAATGCACACGGACATCATCCGTATTTTTTGTGGATCAGTTTTTGCGGACCGCAAAATACTGAAAAAGCCATACAGTCATGTGCAAGAGGCCTTATAGTTAGAAATGAGCGAACCACTCAAGATTTGGTTTGGATCAAGTTCGCAGAATTTTTGAAAATCGTTTCAAGCCGAACCGAAGTTGTTCCAATTGCCCTGCAAATTGGTATATACACTGCTCAAAAAAATAAAGGGAACACAAAAATAACACATCCTAGATCTGAATTAATTAAATATTCTTCAGAAATACTCTGTTCTTTACATAGTTGAATGTGCTGACAACAAAATCACACAAAGATAAAAAAATGGAAATCAATTTTTTTAACCCATGGAGGTCTGGATTTGGAGTCACACTCAAAATTAAAGTGGAAAAACACACTACAGGCTGATCCAACTTTGATGTAATGTCCTTAAAACAAGTCAAAATGAGGCTCAGTAGTGTGTGTGGCCTCCACGTGCCTGTATGACCTCCCTACAACACCTGTGCATGCTCCTGATGAGGTGGCGGACGGTCTCCTGAGGGATCTCCTCCCAGACCTGGACTAAAGCATCTGCCAACTCCTGGACAGTCTGTGGTGCAACGTGATGTTGGTGGATAGAGCGAGACATGATGTCCCAGATGTGCTCAATTGGATTCAGGTCTGGGAACGGGCGGGCCAGTCCATAGCATCAATGCCTTCGTCTTGCAGGAACTGCTGACACACTCCAGCCACATGAGGTCTAGCATTGTCTTGCATTAGGAGGAACCCAGGGCCAACCGCACCAGCATATGGTCTCACAAGGGGTCTGAGGATCTCATCTCGGTACCTAATGGCAGTCAGGCTACCTCTGGCGAACACATAGAGGGCTGTGCGGCCCTCCAAAGAAATGCCACCCCACACCATTACTGACCCAATGCCAAATCGGTCATGCTGAAGGATGTTGCAGGCAGCAGAACGTTCTCCACGGCGTCTCCAGACTCTGTCACATCTGTCACGTGCTCAGTGTGAACCTGCTTTCATCTGTGAAGAGCACAGGGCGCCAGTGGTGAATTTGCCAATCTTGGTGTTCTCTGGCAAATGCCAAACGTCCTGCACAGTGTTGGGCTGTAAGCACAACCCCCACCTGTGGACATCGGGCCCTCATATCATGTCATGTCTGTTTCTGAGCATTTGAGCAGACACATGCACATTTGTGGCCTGCTGGAGGTCATTTTGCAGGGCTCTGGCAGTGCTCCTCCTGTTCCTCCTTGCACAAAGGCGGAGGTAGCGGACCTGCTGCTGGGTTGTTGCCCTCCTATGGCCTCCTCCATGTCTCCTGATGTACTGGCCTGTCTCCTGGTAGCGCCTCCATGCTCTGGACACTACGCTGACAGACACAGCAAACCTTCTTACCACAGCTCGCATTGATGTGCCATCCTGGATAAGCTGCACTACCTGAGACACTTGTGTGGGTTGTAGACTCCGTCTCATGCTACCACTAGAGTGAAAGCACCGCCAGCATTCAAAAGTGACCAAAACATCAGCCAGGAAGCATAGGAACTGAGAAGTGGTCTGTGGTTACCACCTGCAGAACCACTCCTTTATTGGGGGTGTCTTGCTAATTGCTTATAATTTCCACCTGTTGTCTATTCCATTTAAACAACAGCATGTGAAATTGATTGTCACTCAGTGTTGCTTCCTAAGTGGACAGTTTGATTTCACAGAAGTGTGATTGACTTGGAGTTACATTGTGTTGTTTAAGTGTTCCCTTTATTTTTTTGAGCAGTGTACTATAACCCCCTCTAGTCTTCTATGAATTTTTTAGGAAAATGTATCTCTTTTCATTTATTTTTTATAAATTTTTTTCTTTATTCCTCCCCCCACCCCAAGCTATGGAACAACAATAGTAAATGATGTCTGACTCTGACATACATAGCTATTGGTAAACGCAAGTTTTATGGCGTTAACATACAGCATGTTTAACCCCATAAGGATCTCCGCCGTACATGTACGGCGGGCTGATCGGGCGGGTGCAGCTCCTGCACCCGCCCGATCAGCGGAAGGGGTCTGGCAGTCACTGATAGCCGGACCCCTGCTGTATGCGCCGGCATCAGTAAAAACACAGATGTCTGCGCATTATCCCTTGATGTGCCACGGTCAGCGGTGTCCGCTGCATGCGCCATGTCTGTAGAGGTAGGGAGCTGTCATCGGGTCCCCTCGCTGCTGTGACGGGGACCCGATGGCAGGTAAGGCAGGCCTATATCTTCCTTCGGCATCGTGGCTGCCTTCCGTGACAGCCTGTGAGATTCAGCTGACTTACAGCCAATGCATTACAATACAGAAGTATTGTAATGCATTGTAAAGAGGATCAGACCGCCAAAAGTTGAAGTCCCAGAGTGGGACAAAAAATAAAGTGAAAAAAGTAAAAAAAAAATTAAGTTTCAAGTAAAAAAAAAAGCGTCCTTTTCCCAAAATAAAGTTAAAAAAAATTGTAAAAAATAGGGAAAAAAAGAAAAGTAGACGTATTAGGTATCGCCGCATCCGTATCGACCGGCTCTATAAAAATATCACATGACTTAACCCCTTAGGGGAACACCGTCAAAAAAATAAAATAAAAAGTGTGTTAAAAAAAAGTTTTTTTGTCACCTTACATCACTAAAAGTGCAACACCAAGCGATCAAAAAGGCATACGCCCCCCAAAATAGAACCAATCTAAACATCACCTCATCTCGCAAAAAATGAGCCTCTACCTAAGACAATCGCCCCAAAAATTTAAAAACTATGGCTCTCAGACTGTGGAGACACTAAAACATGATTTTTTTTTTTTGTTTAAAAAATGCTGTCATTGTGTAAAACTTAAATAAATAAAAAAAGTATACATATTAGGTATTGCCATGTCCGTAACGATCAGCTTTATAAAAATATCACATTACCTAACCCCTCAGGTGAACACAGTAATTTTTTTTAAATAAAAACTGTCAAAAAAGCAATTTTTTTGTCACCTTACATCACAAAAAGTGTAAAGCAAGCGATCAAAGTCATACGCACCCAAAATTCTACCAATCAAACCATCATCTCATCCCACAAAAAAATCAGCCCCTACCTAAGAAAATCGCCCCCAAAAAACTATGGCTCTCAGAACATGGAGACACTAAGACATGATTTTTTTTTTGTTTAAAAAATGCTGTTATTGTGTAAAACTTAAATAAATAAATAAAGTATACATATTAGGTATCACCGCGTCCGTAAGAACCTGCTGTATAAAAACATCACATGACCTAGCCCCTCCTGGTGAACACCATAAAAGAAAATATAAAAGTGTGTCAAAAAAGCCATTTTTTGTCACCTTACTTTACAAAAAGTGTAATACCAAGCAATCAAAGAGTCATATGCACCCCAAAATTGTACTAATCAAACCATCATCTCATACTGAAAAAAATGAGCCCCTACACAAGACAGTGGCTTTCATAATATGGAGACACTAAAAAAATCATCAGTCATGTTTGGTATTTTCGCGTCCGTAACAACCTGCTCTATAAGGCCTCATGCACATGAACGTTTTTTTTTTAAGGTCCGCAAAAACGGGGTTCGTAGGTCCGTTATCCGTGTCCGATTTTTCTTCCGTAGGTCTTCCTTGATTTTTGGAGGATCCACGGACATGAAGAAAAAGTCGTTTTGGTGTCCGCCTGGCCGTGCGGAGCCAAACGGTTCCGTCCTGACTTACAATGCAAGTCAATGGGGACGGATCCGTTTGACGTTGACACAATATGGTGCAATTGCAAACGGATCCGTCCCCCATTGACTTTCAATGTAAAGTCAGGAGTTAATATACTATAGGATCAGAGTTTTCTCCAATCCGATGGTATATTTTAACTTGAAGCGTCCCCATCACCATGGGAACGCCTCTATGTTAGAATATACCATCGGATTTGAGTTAGATCGTCAAAACTCAGATCCGACAGTATATTCTAACACAGAGGCGTTCCCATAGTGATGGGGACGTTTCAAGTTAGAATATACTAAGAACTGTGTATATGGCTGCCTGGCAGCACCCGATCTCTTGCAGGGGGCTGTGATCATAGCCCCCTGTAAGAGATCAGGTGCTGCCAGGCAGGAGGGGGCAGACCCCCCTCCCCTGTATTTAACTCATTGGTGGCCAGTGCACCCCCCTCCCTCCCTTGTATTTAACTCATTGGTGGCCAGTGCGGCCCCCCTCCCTCCCCTGTATTTAACTCATTGGTGGCCAGTGCGCCCCCCCTCCCTCCCTCCCCAGTATTATATTCATTGGTGGCCAGTGCGGACTACCCTCTCCCCCCCACCTAATTAAAATCACCTTCCCCCATCATTGGTGGCCAGTGGGGCCTCCCCTCTTCCCCCCCCTAATTAAAATCACCCCCGCCATCATTGGTGGCCAGTGCAGCCTCCCCTCTCCCCCCCCTAATTAAAGTCACCTTCCCCCATCATTGGTGGCAGCAGAGAGTTCCGATCGGAGTCCCAGTTTAATCGCTGGGGCTCCGATCGGTAACCATGGCAACCAGGACACTACTGCAGTTGCCATGGTTACTTAGCAATTTTAGAAGCATTATACTTACCTGCGATGTCTGTGACCGGCCGGGCGCTCCTCCTACTGGTAAGTGAAAGGTCTGTGCGGCGCATTGCCTATAGCACAGACCTGTCACTTTCCAGTAGGAGGAGCGCCCAGCCGGTCTCAGACATTGCAGGTAAGTATAATGCTTCTAAAAATTGCTAAGTAACCATGGCAACCAAGACTGCAGTAGCGTCCTGGTTGCCATGGTTACCGATCGGAGCCCCAGCGATTAAACTGGGACTCCGATCGGAACTCTCCGCTGCCACCAATGATGGGGGGGGGGTTTAATTAGGGGGGGGGAGGGGAGGCCGCACTGGCCACCAATGATGGGGGGGTGATTTTAATTAGGGAGGGGGGGGAGAGGGGAAGCCGCACTGGCCACCAATGATGGCGGGGGTGATTTTAATTAGGGGGGGAGAGGGGAGGCCGCACTGGCCACCAATGATGGCGGGGGTGATTTTAATTAGGGAAGGGAGAGGGGAGGCCACACTGGCCACCAATGAGTTAAATACATGGGAGGGAGGGGGGCCGCACTGGCCACCAATGAGTTAAATACAGGGGAGGGGGATCTGCCCCCTCCTGCCTGGCAGCACCTGATCTCTTACAGGGGGCTATGATATGCACAATTAACCCCTCAGGTACAGCCCCCTGTAAGAGATTGGGTGCTGGCAGGCAGCAGGGGGCAGTCATGTACAAAGTTCTTCATCACTATGGGAACGCCTCTGTGTTAGAATATACTGTCGGATCTGAGTTTTTACGAAGTGAAAAATCAGCTCTGAAAAAGCTTTTATGCAGACGGATCTGCGAGTCCGTCTGTGTGAAAGTAGCCTACGGCCACGGACCACGGACGCGGATGGCAATCTTGTGTGCATCCGTGTTTTTTCACTGACCCATTGACTTGAATGGGTCCGTGAACCGTTGTCCGTCAAAAAAATAGGACAGGTCTTATTTTTTTGACGAACAGGAAACACGGATCACGGCCGCGGATGAACAACGGTGCATTTTCCGAGTTTTCAACGGACCCATTGAAAGTCAATGGGTCCGCAGAAAATCACGGAAAACGGAACAACGGCCACGGATGCACACAACGGTCGTGTGCATGAGGCCTAAAAATACCACATGATCAAACCTGTCAGATGAACATTGTATATAACAAAAAATAAAAATGGTGCCAAAACAGCTATTTTTTGTTACCTTGACTCACAATAAGTGTAATATAGAGCGACCAAAAATCATATGTACCTCAAAATAGTACCAGCAAAACTGCCACCTTATAACCATAGTTTCTAAAATGGGGTCACTTTTTTGAAGTTTCTACTCTAGGGGTGCATCAGGGGTCTTCAAATATGGCATGGGAAATTCAAATGATCCCACTGAAATCTGCCTTCCAAAAACCATATGGCATTCCTTTCCTTCTGCGCAATGCAGTGTGCCCGTACAGCAGTGTACGACCACATATGTGGTGGTTCTGTAAACTACAGAATCAGGGAAATAAATATTGAGTTTTGTTTGGTTGTTAACTCTTGCTTTGTTACTGGGGAAAAATGGATTAAAATGGAAAATCTGCCAAAAAAGTGAAATTCTGAAATGTCATCTACATTTTCCTTTAATTCTTGTGGAACACCTAAAGGGTTAAGAAAGTTTGCAAATTCAGTTTTGAATACCTTGAGGGGTGTAGTTTTATAAAATTGGGCCATTTTTGGGTGTTTTTTTGTTAATATTTAAGCCTCACAAAGTGAGTTCAGACCTGAACTGGTTCTTAAAAAGTGGGTTTTGGAAAGTTTCTGAAAAATTTCAAGATTTGCTTCTAAACTTCTAAGCCTTCTAACGTCCCCAAAAAAAGAAAATGTCATTCACAAAATGATTCAGACATGAAGTAGACATATGGAAAATGTAAAGTAATAACTATTTTAGGAGGTATCAGTATATTTTTTAAAAGCAGAGAAATTTAAAAGAAAATTGGGAATATTTCCGAATTGTTTGTAAATTTGGTATTTTGACTAATATTTACCACTGTAATGAAGTACAATATGTGACAAGAAAACATTCTCAGAATGGTTCGGATAGGTAAAAGTGTTTTAAAGTTATCATCACATAAAGTGACACATGTCAGATTTGCAAAAAATGGCCTGGTCCTTAAGGTTAAAAATGGCAGGGGCCATAAGGTGTTAAAAACACACCGCGCTGGCACATGTGTTTTGCTTTTTTATATTCCAAAGCTTTCAAAAATGGTCCCTTATCAGGTAGTAGGTAGAAGTAGTAGTAATGGTAGTAGTGACAGATGCTTTGTGTTAATGGTGATGGCAGTAGGGGATTAGCAGCAGGAAACAGCAGCCGCTGAGGCAGTGGCAGCAGCAGCCATATGGGACATGTTAGAAGGCAGGCAGCAGCTTGATGGGGGCAGCAACAGCCTTAAGGAAAATTATGGTCGGCAGGCCGCAGCAGTGGCTTGATGGCGGTGGTGGCACAATGGAGGCAGCAGCAGTAGCAGCCGTACAGAATGTGATGGTAGGCAAGTAGCACCAGAAGCATGATGTAGGCAGCAACAGCAGCCGTACAGGACATGATGGTAGGAAGGTCGCAGAATTGGCATGATGGAGGTGGCAACAGTCGTACAGAACATGATGGTTGACATGTTGCAGCAGTGGCATGATGGAGGTCGCAACAGTCGTACAGAACATAATGGTTGGCAGGTTGCAGAAGTGGAATGATGGAGGTGGCAACAGCCGTACTGAACATGATGGTTGGCAGGTTGCAGCAGTGGCATGACAGTGACAGTGGCATGATGGAAGCAGGCATTCAGAAGGCAACAGTGGCAAGAGTTGGCACTTCTAGCAAGGCAAGATCTATTCATCGCAGCCCAAATCCTCCCCAATCCAGGCTTGGTTTATTTTGACAAAAGTGATGTTTTGGACACTGGCGGAGGACAACTTGGTCCGTTTGGGTGTCATCACGCCCCCTGCGGTGCTGAAAAATCTCTCCGAGATGACACTGGAGGCCGGGCAAGAAAGAGGAAAGAGAGCGTGCTGTACCAGTTCGGGCCACTGTTCCAATCTGCCTGCCTAGAAATCTATGGGGTTAGTGAACAGGGTATGTACCAGAGACAGGCCAGAGTTTAGGTAGGCCTGAACCTGGGCGTTGAGCTGTCGGCTTGCTGTCTGGCCTCAGCCTGGCACGGCACATGGAAAAACTGCTGCATCATGTTGAGGAGACTGAAATGGCTGCTGCTGCAGCTTCTGTTGCTAGTGGCAGCGGGAGGGGGCTGACTCTGTGGGGGTGGAGAGGGGCCTCCCTTTCAGAAACACTGGTGACGGGCATTTGCTCACCGTAAGCTGCAGTACACAGTGTTTCCTGGTAATAACATAATTTGTCCTCCCTTTCTATGAGAGGAAAAAAATCCCCCATTTTGCCCTGGTAACAAGGGTCTAAAAGCATGGCCATCCAGTATCCAGTATCATCAGACTTTCACTGAATAAACAAGGTTGCAATTGTGGTCAGCAAAGCTGGGCTTACCTCTGACATGTTTTAGGACTAACCCACACACAGTGTCAGCAGCAGTGGCGTAAATAGAAATGACTGGGCCCCACAGCACATTATTGAAGGGCCCCACCACCAAGCAACTTCTTCTCAATCCCATCCTCCAATGCATCCCCCACTCCTGCATCTAGTCAAGATGGCTCTCATAGAAAAGGCCCAGCAGCCGCTCCATCCATTTCCTACAGTGTCACTGTATATAAAGTAATTTTATAATACTGTTGAGGGGTTCCTGACATTAAAATCTTTTAGTCCTCATCCTGGGTGGGCCCCTTCTGAGTACGGACCCCAAAGCAGCCGCTTCCCCTGCTTCCCCTATAGCTAGTCCCCTGGTTAGAGGCATTGCCAGATTCGAAAGCAGACGTAGCCCTGGCTGTTTGTTGGGAGGTATGTTGCCTCTGCTCTTTATTGCTGCCACCACCCCCTTTCTCCACTGATGTTGCCTCCTCTTCAGCACCCCGATCCGGCTCCCAGGTCCTATCCAGCACACAATCGTTATCGGTGTCCTCACCCTCTGTGCCACTTTTATCAGACTGTGAGATACAGTATTAGGCCTCTTTCACACTACCGTTTTTTTTTCCGTTTTGCGGGTCGTTTTTTGTGTTCCGTATACGGTCCATATACGGAACCATTCATTTCAATGGTTCCGCAAAAAAAACGGAATGTACTCCGTATGCATTCCGTTTCCGTATTTCCATTTTTTTGTTCCATTGAAAGATAGAACATGTCCTATTATTGCCCGCAAATCACATTCTGTGGCTCCATTCAAGTCAATGGGTCCGCAAAAAAAACGGAACACGTACGGAAATGCATCCGTTCCGTTTTTGTGGAACCATCTATTGAAAATGTTATGCCTAGCCCAATTTTTTCTATGTAATTACTGAATACTGTATATGCCATATGGAAAAACGAAACGGAAACAAAAAAACGGAACAACGGATCCGTGAAAAACGGACCGCGAAACACTGAAATAGCCATACGGTAGTTTGAAAGAGGCCTTATGATGTGCTTCTGGGGCCCCCTCCCCTGTTCAGGGTTTTCCCCAATTGCCACTGTAGCTGCCTCAGTGCCAATAACATGGATACAGGTGCCACTTTTACCAACACCATCAACACAGGTATGTATGGGTAACCAGCCTCCTCCCCAACCTACTCCTCAGGGAAGCCAAAATGGTGACAGCTCTCACACAAGTCATCAACAGGGAGACTCTCTTGACTATGCCATAGGCCG
This sequence comes from Bufo bufo, assembly GCF_905171765.1. Lineage (NCBI taxonomy): Eukaryota > Metazoa > Chordata > Amphibia > Anura > Bufonidae > Bufo > Bufo bufo. The sequence goes on from NC_053394.1 coordinate 21,939,393, forward strand.
TGGTGGGGTTTTCTTGCCACTTCTTAGGAATTTTCAGTGAAGACTGAGATGGCCCCACTAAAATCTGTCTCTGGGGCTGCAAGGAGGAGCAGAAGGAATGCTGTGACCCCTGACTTCATGGAACAATGTCAGATTCCAAAGTCACCTCCACGTCATCTAGCTGCAACTGACTGGAGGAGTGAGCCATCTAATCCACAAACTGAACCTCAACAATAATGTACTCCTTTCTGAATCCTGCATGGGCAACTGCGGCCTACTACTACTGCTTCTGGATAGCTGGTGCTGCTACTACCCACATTCTGGCTCTGGGTCTTTTGTTTGGAACCCTTCCATAGCTCTGATGTTTTTTGGCCTCTGAGATAACGTTGCGCACTACCCTGTGTATTGGTGTAGTAATCATGTATATATGCTGGTTTGAACATAATCAACAACAATACCCCCCCAAAATTGATTGGAAATGTGTGAAGTCAAAAATAAAGGGAAATGGATCTAAATTCGTTATCACTCACAGATACTTTTGTGCGCTACCCTGTTTATTGTTGTAGTAATCACGTACATATGCTGGTTTCAATAAATCGAACAATCCCCCCCAAAAACATTCTAACTGTGTGGATACAAAATAAACGAAAATGAATGATTGAGGGCCAGGCCTGATGCTTAATTTCATGTTAACACTCATGTTAACACTCACAGGTAACTTGCTAGCCTATGTATTGGTGCCTAACCTATATATTGGCGTACTGATCACCTATATGCTGGTTTTGTTAAATTGAACAATTCCCCCCCAAAAAAAAGGAAAATTGCAACAGTGTGGAAATATGATAAACAGAACTGGACAATTGAGACCGGACCCTTAATATCATGTTAACGATCACAGGTAAATTGTTGCCCTATATGCTGAATTGTTAAATTGAACAATCCCTCCAAAAAAATTAAATTCTAAATGTGTGGCTATAAAATAAATGAAAACAGATGATTAAGGGCCAGGCCTGATGCTTAATTTCACATTAACACTCACAGGTAAATTGCTGCCCTTGCCTGTGTATTGGTGTACCGATTACCTATATGCTGGTTTAATTAAATTGAACAATGCCATAAAAAACTAAATTCCAACCATGCGGATATAAAATAAAATAAAAATAGATGATTCAGAGCCAGGCCTGACACTCAACTTCACCTTAACACTCACATAAAAATTGCAGCCCTAGGCTATATGATGGATTAATTAAATTCAATACCCCCCCCCCACACACACACACACACATACAAAAAATTTGAACTGTGTGTGTATGTATAGAGATAAAAAACTGATTTAGCCGTAATATTTTGTTCTTAATCACTGATATACCATTTTTCAAACTAAAACAAAATAAAAATTAAATTAAATATGTGAGATGACCTGACACACAGTTCTAGTATTCTATAAGCTATGCTAGATTGATGTTAGAACACGTGTTGTACAGTTGTCACTTATTCCAACCCCCCCCCAAAAAAAAAAAAAATTCCTGTGCAGTTCTGCTAGGAGGCACAGTGGCCTCAGCTCCTTTCTTCTTTCTCCCTGGCTGGTTCCTATTCTACACACACAATTATTCCTCTTTGCAATTTTAGCTTTTCCCTTCACTGTTCATGGCAGCAGAATACAAGCTTCATTGACTTCTGACTGTCCCTAACTTCCTAAGATTGATTTTCTGGCAAACACTGTAAGATTCAACCACCCTCATTCACGTCCAGCACAGAATGGTATTCTGCTCGGGCATCTACCTGCCTGCTGCAGCACTGATTGGCTCATCCAGGCTGTCCATCCGCCTGGGAACCAATCAAGGCAAACCACCCCAAACACACACTTCCTCGCAGGGTCATGTGAGAACCCTTCTTTTTCCTCCATAGTGCTTTTTTTCCACCAACATGTGCACTAAAATGGCGCTACACGCCGTTTTAGTGGAGTAATAAAAGACAAACCTGAAAATATTCGGGTTTGTCTTCTGTCCGAAAAATAGCAAAGTTGTTCGGCCCATCTAGTTTGCTCATCCTTACTTCCTGTAATACAAATAGTTAATGTGACTTTACTATGCACTATGTATTCGAAATGGCTGTTAATGGGAGGAAATAGTCAACTGGCAGTCCTTAGTAATATATGCCGGGTGGTGGGCTGGCCCCACTTTTCCCTGGCTGATGAGTAGTTCTTGACAATTCAACCAGGAATAAAGATGTGCATGTTGTTGTGGTAAGCCAAAGTTGAGGAAAATAATCCTTATCCGGGGAAACACCATCCTTGTGAGTGAAAGCTGCCAGAAAAGCAATTTTACTAAGAAATTACCTCTGACTAATCCCAGCCCTTGGGAAAAGCCTACTGAAATACCTGAGAACTGTGCCTATGGCTTGAAATTGTACTGTGGCTCTCATCATCTATTCTGTAACAGAAAGACTTTATTTTATTAGAATCAAGCTGGCCTGGTCATTGGTGTCCATATCTCATCAGAGTGTTCCCTGCTCTTCTGGCTTGCATCCCACTACCCATTGATCTAACATCAAGGGCCCTCCAGCCACCACCAGGCAGGAGACCCCAAAGGCCAGGGTATCCCCTGAAGGTTGCTCGCCAGCCAACACTCACTGCACAGTCCAGGGAGCACCAGAGTAAGGACTGCCACCATGAGTACCACTACCACTATAAGTTCCACTGTCACCACTTCCACCTGTACCCTACTCCCTTCACCCCCTTAGGAGCATCTCACAGTGTATAGGTTTCGCCCAGAGTATTCCTTTATAATGCGTCAACACATGGCTGGTCCGATTTGGATTTTCCAAAGTGCAAACAACCACAGTGTATCAGTAGAAATGCCTGTGTGCCATACTCAAAAACTCTCAAAATGGGCTGGTTTTTACATTGGCATTGTGGGCAGGATCTCAGCGGGTCCTCCACTTTTGTTTCAACTGTTGTATTCCAAAGGCTGAAAGCCATGGATAAAATTTGCAGTTTACATTGACATGCTGCACATTGAAAACCTAAAGCTCAAGTCAGAATACACTGCAACACTTCGATTTCTTAAATCCCACCCACTTTTCAAATCCGCTGCAACAAATTTACATTAACACAACTTGTAAACCCACTCTTAAAGGGTTTATGCCATGATTGATGTAACAAAATGAAAATCAGACATCATATACAGTAGTACATGAACATTTCTTCCTCTCAAAGCTAGAACCAGCCCTGAACCTCATATGGATACAGAGATCTCCAGTAGAGATGACCAAAGTATTAAAACATTTTATTCGACTGCCTCACCGAAATTTACAAAAAAATTTGTTTCATGACAAGTTAGTTCGTCACAAAGCACATTTCTTTGTTAATAGTGGGGGCAATGACAGGGAACGGCAATTGCGCTGCCCCCCATCGTACCTCTCAGAAGCTGCGTTCATCGCTGATCGCGGCCTTTGACAGCAATATTACAGTGTAACATAAAAATAAAAAAAATTATATAAAAAAAAAGACGACAGCAAAGAGGTTCCAGCATTAATTAATTGTGCAAGAGTAAAAGGATGTGTCCATATATGTAAAGCTCTTACTGGAAATAAAGACCGCAATGAAACTATATACGAGTGCTGGAACCTCTTCTTCTTTGCTGTCGTGATTGAAGGACTTCCCTGGTTCGTTCTGTGCACGTGGGGCAAAGGATGAGTGGTGAGCTGGATATCGTTATATGGACTAAAAAAAAAATACCCTCATTCATTTGATTGTGAAGAGCTGGCCGCTGCCATCTTGATTGAAGATCTAGCGTGAAATCTTACACGGCCGGCGTGGTGACATCATACGTCACCGCACATGGGATTTTGTGCAAGATCTTCAATCAAGATGGCAGAAGCTGGCTCTTCGCGCTCAAACGCATGAGGTAAGTATAATTTTTTAAAAAATTTTACCGCATTCAGGGAAAATCCATTTGCTACTACGAATTTCCCTGAAATTCGGACCGAATTCCACTTTGTTGAGTTCGATTTGCTCAACATTAATCTGCACATTCATTGCTCCATTTGCTGGCAACTCAGGAGGGATATCTATTCTGCTGCAGTTCAGGGGGGGCATATCCTTTTTGTTGCAGCTCTTTCCGTATTCCTACTCAGGGGGTGTGTCCATTCTGTTGCAGCTGCCCCCCTATCACAGCTCAGGGGGTGTGCACTTTCTCAGGGAAAGATTCCTTTCTGCTGCAGCTCTCTCCCTGTAACTTTCATAGCTTCTAACAGTAGATATGGCTGGTGGCAGTTGAAGGATGGAACTGAGCTCGTGCATCCACCTCAATAGGTGGACATGAACATGTACAGATTCAACACCAGTCGGCACCATTATACAGGGTGGGCCATTTATATGGATACACCTTAATAAAATGGGAATGGTTGGTGATATTAACTTCCTGTTTGTGGCACATTAGTATATGTGAGGGGGGAAACTTTTCAAGATGGGTGGTGACCATGGCGGCCATTTTGAAGTCGGCCATTTTGAATCCAACTTTTGTTTTTTCAGTAGGAAGAGGGTCATTTGACACATCAAACTTATTGGGAATTTCACAAGAAAAACAATGGTGTGCTTGGTTTTAACGTAACTTTATTCTTTCATGAGTTATTTACAAGTTTCTGACCACTTATAAAATGTGTTCAATGTGCTGCCCATTGTGTTGGATTGTCAATGCAACCCTCTTCTCCCACTCTTCACACACTGATAGCAACACTGCAGGAGAAATGCTAGCACAGGCTTCCAGTATCCGTAGTTTCAGGTGCTGCACATCTCGTATCATCTGAAGGCAATCGTCTATGCTGTGAAGATACGAGATGTGCAGCACCTGAAACTACGGATACTGACTCTCTTGACCCTCTTCCTATTGAAAAAACAAAAGTTGGATTCAAAATGGCCGACTTCAAAATGGTCACCACCCATCTTGAAAAGTTTCCCCCCTCACATATACTAATGTGCCACAAACAGGAAGTTAATATCACCAACCATTCCCATTTTATTAAGGTGTATCCATATAAATGGCCCACCCTGTAGAGAAGTAAAGAAAATATCTCACAACTGGGGAATTTTCGTAAAACAAAATTAACTAAGTTTTCCATCCTGATTTATATTAAAATAACATTTACTGGTGGCCCATCCTCTTTAATGTTCTACGGAGCAAGATACACCAGTCCACTGGCTGACATTATTTAGGGTCGATGGCCACTGGAGAGAAATTAGACTTGATCATGTTACCTCGTTTAAATTCGAAGTTGCTGTAATGGATTTCGATTCTGATGTACAGCGGATCATTTTCTTCCCCTATAGAAAAACCGGCGTCCTGTGGATAATCAAACGGCTGCAGAAAGGGGATGAGAAAAAAGACAGTGTATCACTGAATGGGTGATTTCTCTATTGTGCCCTTCATCTGCTCCAGCCGCTGTATCTGTGCCTCCCTCTTGTTGTCACAGTGATGTTTAATTCTTTGGTCTACCTGCACTTTACTTCCTTTGGTTAAATGGACCGATGTGAGCAACAGCGATGCTGAACATGCACAGTATGACTAGCTGCCAGGATGTGGAGTTCCTTGGCTTTCGGAGGACAATGAACCCAGTCTGAGCATTGGAAGAGCCTGACAACGACACTAGGGCAGCATTACAGCCCTGGGGAGGAGGTTTTAAAAATGGGCTATAACAGGATGTGCGCACGGTTTGGCTATGACCTTGTGTACAGACAGAAGGACCTGTTGTAAGTACCTGACCATGTCTCCACAAGATGACCAGGAGAGCAAAAGAGAGAGGTTCCTGAGCTGAAGTGATCAGATGAACAGGGCTGCGATGCTGACCTCTGGGGGTAATATGGGGACAACACCCTGATATTTTTATCTTCCTCCTGAGTGGATAGTTGCCAAGAGTCTCTAATTGTTAGGGATTCTCCTTGATATTCAGAGACAGTCCTAGCAAATCCAGGCTGTCCTGGTCCAAAATAGATGGGGCTTAAGTAATTACCAGCAAGATGTGGGCAGGGTTAAGTGCTCCCAGGAGACATCTTAAGTAGTCTAAATTTGCTAACACGATTATTGGTAACTATGGGGAGCATTTATTAAGACCAACACTTTCCATGCTGGTCTCAAGTCACTCTGTGCTGCCAGAGGGAGTGCCAAACATATGTAGAGGTGCAGCCTCTACATAATTTAGGTGCATCCTCCAGAAGGCGGTGCAGCAGACATAACTTTATGCCAGCCCTTCTTCTAGTGTTGTTTTTAAGGCAAAAGCTAGTGTGAAACATGATAAATGAGCCAACCTGCCGGATTCCCCACCCACATCATGCCTGCTTTTCTCTCTACTTTGGAAAAGTAGAGAAAACAGGATACGTTTTGTGGCACGTAATTCTGCAGTTCTCTCCCCAATAACTTGAGTCTGAGCTGTAGTAATTGGACATGGCCACTGGACGGAGCTGTGGCTGGTTCTGATGTTCTGCGTGCTCTGCAATCATCTGATCAGTGGGAATATCAGGAGTCAGACCCCCACCTATCTGCTTTGGATGACCTATCTGAAATGTCTCAGAAAACCCTTTTAATACCCATCATAACAGAATCCATAGTGGTTGTTATACATTTTTACATTGACTCTGGTATGTAAATCACCCTTATTATACCATTACTGTATATATCCCCACCCCCTCCTCTACTGCTACACTGCTTGTGTAATAAAAATCTAAAAATCTGTCTTTGGGAATTTTCTTTATAAACAAGGAGGATTAGGATGAACATGATAAGTCAGTTCCTGCTGAGTAAACAAAGCTACATCTGTATTTTCAAGTCAAGTTTCCAAAAAATGTTTTGATGTCTCACCTCTCCCCCGACAGCCCAACCAAATGTGGCGCTCTGGCACTGGGAAAACCTGACATCACTGCCATAGCAATCTCCAATTTCTGATGTGAGGATGGTGTTGTTGGCACAAATGTATATCAGGATGTGGTGCACGATGCCAACAGTATCTGGGTCTTCAATTGCCTCGTACTGAATCGGTAGAAAATAGGAATCTTTATTATAGACTTATGATATAAAAATGTACAGTAGAGAAGGTCTAAAAGGAATAAAGTTGTACAGGGTGAGAAAAGATGGCTGCTTTTTTTCAGAAATAGTGCCTATCCATGGGTCTTAAAATTAGGTAATCTCCGATAAAGCACATCATACAACAGATTCCATTTTAACAAAAAGTAAGCCAAATTGCAGAAGATGTTGGAGAACAAAATTAAGTCTACGCTTACTGCATCCAGTAATTAAGAGGGTCAACGGTAGTCAGGTTCTGCTAATCAAATGTCCTTGATTAATTGATCATCAGAAAGCATGACCACCCTGTTAGAGAAATCATTATGATCTCCTTCTTGTCTCTATTTTAACAGTTTCACATATAACACTGTATGATGTCTGTAGCAACGTTTTCTATGGAAAGCTCACCTCACGCATGTAGTTCCTTTGGAATGTGTTATCCCAGTATACCAATCCCTAGACCAAGGTTTTATATGATGTACCAAGGCCTCCGGCTAAGGGTACTTTCACACTATCGTTTTTCTTTTCCGGCATAGAGTTCTGTCCTAGGGGCTCTATACCGGAAAAGAACTGATCAGGCAGATCCCCATGCATTCTGAATGGAGATTAATCCGTTCAGGATGCATTAGGATGTCTTCAGTTCAGTCTTTTTGACTTTTCAGGGTGGATATAATACCGCAGCGTGCTGCAGTTTTATCTCTGGCCCAAAAAACTGAACACTTGCCTAAATGCCGGCATTTTTTTCCATAGGAATCTATTAGTGCCGAATCCGGCATTTAAATTGCCGCATTGACAGATCCGGTATTCCGGTCTGCACATGCGCAGACTTTTAAAAATGTAAAAAAAAAAAATACCAGATTCGTTTTGCCTCCCGACAACGGAAAAACTGATCCGGTATTGCAATGCATTTTTCTGACTGATCAGGCATTTTTCAGACCAATATGCCTCCACCCTGACGTACGTTTTGCTACACAGCTTCTTCAGGGGATCCCAACCTGTATTCACAACCATGTTGGGTTATGCTTTGTGTTTGTAACGTGTGATTCCACTATTGGTATTCATATATTGTTGCTCTTATTCTTTACTGTATTGGGACATATACATATGACGTAGCACTATGCACTTTATATTCATTCCTGTATACCCATGAGATCTAATGATGGATGTGAGCACTTTATGAAGATGAATTAAGCCCATCTACTTATTATAGGACTGTTATATCCTCCTTTTTATATGTGTATACCGCTGTGTGATTGATTTTACATGTTTACATTTTGATGTAAATTAATAAAGCTATTTTCATTTAATATCTGTTAGTGATTTATTAGTGGGGGGTACCTTATCTTGATTTGGTGTGCATGACTGAATTTGGCCCCTACGACCCCACCAGCAGTTATTAGCCAGTGGGTTACTTTTTTTGGGGGGGTGGGGGCGGTTGATATTACAGTGTAAAATAAAAAATATATAAATTAAATCATTCTTACCTCATCCATTTGATTGCGATAAGCTGGCCGCTGCCATCTTGATTGAAAATCTAGTGCAAAATATTGCGCGGACTGTGATGATATCACCACACAGTGAGAGATCTTCAATCAAGATGGCAGCGGCTGACTCGTGGCAATCAAATGGATGAGATATGATTTTTTATATTTTTTATTGTCATTCAGGGAAAATCAATTCGCTACCACAAAGCAGGAGGAAATAAGGGTTTTGGCGAATCAAATTTTCCCAGAAATTCAGATCGAAGTCCACTTTGTGAACTTAGATTCACTCAACACTAGATTTGAGAGTCAGACAAAAAATTATTGCTTCAAGTTATTGCTGCTAAAGGTGGTTCTACGAACTATTGTTTCATGGAGTGGAGCTTTTCACGCATGGCTTTTCCAATCTGACTTCATTTTTGCTGAATAAATAACAACATGGTGGAATCTGGTGTATGATATGCTTCATCTGAGGTTGGATTTATATAATTTTAAGATCTAAGGAAAAGATGTTCAAAGAGGGGGTACTTTGTTTTTCTCAGGGCTATATATTTATCTGTAATTCATAGGCACCCACTCCCAAGAACCATATTGTTTCCCCTCTGAGAGAAGTTCAGGAGAAGATCATGATCTTCTGTCAGAGATGGGAAGTAGCTCATAGAGCACCCCCTCTCAAGAGCTGAAGAAGGGACTCAAGTGAAGCCTTGAGATCCCAGAGAGCAGAGTGAAATGCAACATCGCTTCTACAGATATTGCTTTGAGATGAGGGACTATGGCTAAATACATCTGTCACCAGAATACAACTAGGCCAGCAACATCTAAGTGCAGAATAGCAGCCATCCAACCTGACACATGGTAGGTGATTCACTTCAATGGCTGACATGTATTGCTATTTCAAATACATAGAAGGCTGCAGTTTCTTTGGGTGATAACGGATAATCTTGGTGAGGGTAGTCTGAAGACATCTATCGTGATCAATGGGATGAGATGGCTTTAGTTGTAAAAAAAAGGGGTTGTCATCATAAGTCAACCCAATAAGGAAAATTTGGTTTTTTTGCATTTCTTTAAGGGTAACTTGAAGATACTGGACCTTGCTTCAAAGTCTGTAAAGATGCACCAACCTATTATTGTTCTGGTCTTCTCACATGTGACAGCGAGACCTCCCATGCAGAAAACCAGTATGATAACAAGCATTGGTCAGATTTTATTATGCCTGTAGAGACTTTTTGAACTGGACCAGTCTCTTCTTTAATAATTTACCAGTCCAAGAACTTTTTTTGAAACATGAAGCTGTTTTATGCCTATAATAAAGATAATGGGCAAACGGGTGCAGCATAGGGCAGACCCAACATTATAGGGGCTGTAATAGAGCAGGCAGCAGAAGGGTTAATGGCTGTGGTTAGGAGAGGATGAGGAAGATTAGGATAGTGCCTGGAAACATGTGTCACCCCAGCCAGCACGGTGCCACTGGGGACACATACTTTTACAGTACTGCATAGGGTTCAGACATGACCTCCTTCTTGATGAGTTTATGCTCATGATATTGGGTATATCTGGTTTGATATTTTATAAATGGTTTTATACTATTGTATTTTAAGGCTGCTGTGACTGAAATTTCCCATTGTCACACAGCGTTATGAAATGTTAAAGGGGTTGTCTGCTTTTTTATATTGATGATCTATTCTCAGGATAGGTCATCAATATGGGATTGGCTGCGGGCTGACTCCCAGCACTCCCGGCCATAAGCTGTGTGAAGATACCACAGAAGTAATTAATCCTGCTCGCCATCGCAACTGTAGGAGTGAGCAGGTATAATTACAGCTATGCCATCCTTCTTCAATGGACCGGTTCCTTTCTGTTCAAGGGATTAGGAAGGAGCCATACCATAGAAGTGAATGGGGATGCCATAGTTGTAATTGCAACTGCTCACCGCTGCAGTTTGAACAGCGAGAAGGTAAACAATGAAGAGAAGGCAGCGTTCAAATCAGCGTTGCATTCTCTTCAAACAGCTGATCGGCAGGGATGATGGAAGTCCGACGACCGCAATTCTGATATTGATGACCTATCCTAAGGATAGATCATCAATAGAAAAAAGTGGAATACCCCTTTAATGATTCAGTGGGTAAAGGAATGTATAAAAGTTGTATGTGGACATGCTCCGATACCTTAGTCAAAAATAATACTAGTAGTCATCGATTTTATTTTCAAAAGATTTTGTCATTTGTTTTCATACTTTTATGCACTTTGACTATGGGAATTCTCGGATAGTGGTTCCTCCATTTCAATATTCCTATTGGGACATTGTGCTCTGAGCACATCTGCAGGTTAGATTCTTTAATACACCTACTGGGGATCCGTCAATGTATCAGACCCAGGTGTGATAGCAATTGCTGCACACTCAATAATTTCATGCCTGGTTACTACTATATATTTTCTGCTTTGTCTTTCTACTTATAGTAGCATATTACATCACATGGGCTTACTCTTATAATATGATGTTTTTTGGACACTCTCGGCATTGGAAGGAATGTACAGGCATAAGTCGTATCTTGATCTGGAATAGGAAACTAGAAAGAAGAAGAAAAACATTATCTAGAGTATAAAGCCAAGAAGTAGTTCATGTCAAGCATCATAACCTTCATGTCAAGCATCAGAACTTCTGCAATGGGCATCAGCAAGACTTGGCCATCTGATACAAAATCAAGTACTCACGTATTCTATTAGGATAGAAAAGAGAGGACCAACCTAAATTATGATTTCCTTAAAAGTAGGTTGCAGGTATGTAATTTTGTTAAAAAATAATTATTAAAGCATCTTATGGAAGTTGTAAAGATGCTTTACTCACCTCCACAGTTGCCCTGCCTATGTCTTTAAGATGCTGCTCTGGTCACTGCCGCTCTTCACTTCCTGTCTTGACTGGACACCAAAGAAATGCCACAAAAGACCACTGAATGGCTGACCAAGTCCTTCTTGCCTTTTGTAGGTTGTCAAGACAGAAGTGAAGAGCAATGTCGTAATGACAATGGCAGAGCATCAGTGAAGGCTCATAAAACATCTTTGTTATTTTTAATCCTTTAGGGCTTTTTTTTTTTTTAAACTGCCTAAATGCCCTTTTAACTAGACTAGAATTAGGGCTTTATGTATGATATATAATGCATTCAGAATGTGTTCAGACCCTTGTGCCTTTTCACACTTTGTTACATTGTGACCTTGTGTTAAAATAAAAATAAATAAATAAAGTTTTCCCCATCATTCTGCACTCAATTCCCGATAGTGAGAAACTGAACCCAGAATTTTAGAAATGTTTGCAATTTTATCAAAAAGGAAAAACTTACATTTTGCTTAGACACAAGTATTCATACTTTTTGCTATTACAGCTGACACTTAGCTCTGGCGGCCTCTAATTTCCCTTTCTATGGTAAATTCAGGCAATTGGGAATTATTTAGACTATATAAGGTCAGCTGACAATGTATATCAGAGCAAAAGCCAAGTCATGAGGGTGAAAGAACTGCCTGCAGAGCCCAGAGACAGGATTGTATGCAGGCACAGATCTTAAGAATTGTGCAAAACTATCACGATGCGCTCTGTGCGTGGTTCCAGGAGGCGGGGCCGGCCGAGGAGCGCTCACATCATCAGCGCGCCCGGGGCTGAGTGCCGAACGGTGCTCAGCTGTATTAGAACTCAGGAGTCATGTGACGCTGGCCTTGTCACATGACTCCACTAGCGCCCTATTTAAACAGTCAATCTGCTGGCCACAGATTGCTTGTTATTTAAGTCCTTCCTGCGATATTACTTACCTGGTTTGTTGGTCCTGCTTGTCTTTGATTACCATTGGTCTTGGCGTTTCCTCCTGGTTCTGACTGCGGCTTTTCCGGACGATCCTCCGCTTGCTCATCTGGTACCGTGCTGCTCTCTTGGTTTCTCACTCGGCTTGTTTGACTACTCTGTTGAATGTTTTGTCTGTCTTCCCTGCACTTATCCTAGCTGAGGGTTTGTTGACCAGTTGCCCCTTGTCACTAGGACTTGCGAGGCAAGTAGGCAGGGACAGGGGCGCGGGTTGAGCTCAGTGGCCACTTCCCCACCCCCTGTGTGTGTGACAAAAACATTCCTGATTCACTGAAAGTTCCCAAGAGCACAATAGCCTCCCTTATTCTTCAATAGAAGAAGTTTGGAACAACGAGGACTCTTCCTAGAGCTGGCCGCCCCACCAAACTATTGGAAGTAATTAGGGAGAAGGGCCTTGGTAAGAAAGGTGACCAAGAACCCACCGAACTCTAAAGCTCCTATGTGCAGATGGGAGAACTTCCAGAAGGTCAACCATCGCTGTAGTAATCCACCAATTTAGGCTTTATGGCAGAGTGGCTTGAAAAACACCTCTCCTCAGTCAAAGATACATGAAAGCCACCCAGAGTTTGCAAAAAAAAAGTACTCAAAGGAATCTCAGATAGTGAAAAACAATATTTTCTGGTCTGATGAAACCAAGATTGAACCTTTTGGCCTCAATTCTAAGCATCATAGCTTGAGAAAACAAGGCACTGATCATCACCATCAGAAAACCATCCCTACAGTGAAGCATGGTGGTGGTAGCAGCATGCTGTGGGGGACAGGAAGACTGGTCAGGGTTAAGGGAAAGCTGAATGGAGCCAAAACAGTGTGTGCAATTTCCCCACAATGAAATGGCAATGAAGAGAACCCTTAAGAGCTAAAATCTAACTATCCAAAAATAAGAGCATACTAAAATAACTTTTAATGTCTATAATCAGTAAAAAAAAAATAGAGCACCACAATATGCAAGAAGTAAATGCAAAAAAAAGTCAGGAGCCGTCAAGAGAATCCGTAACAGGCATATGTTCAAAGAGAAGCAGGGTCAGATCTCTTAGGTGGCAGAGGAGGAGGACACTAAACTCTATGACACCCTAAGATGATAGTGGTGAAGGGGCTATTATGGCTTAAAGAATCTAACCACAGAGCAACCAGCCCTAATAAAGGCAATCCCATCCAGAACCTTGCCCCTAGCTGCTCCCCTGATTGGAGCAAAGTACAGAGATATTTTTAAAGAAAACCTAATGCAGAGCACTCTGGACCTCAGACTGGGCCAAAGGTTCACCTTCCAAGAAGACATGATCCTAAGCACAAAGCCATGACAACACAGGAGAGGCTTAGGGACAACTCTGTGAATGTCCTTGAGTGGTCCAGAAAAGCCCCATCCAATCTGACAGAGCTTAAAAAGATCTGCAGTGTCGAGGGCAGAAAATCCCCAAATACAGGTGTGCAAACTTTGCGGCATCATCCCCAAGAACACTGGAGGCTGTAATCACTGCTAGAGGTGCTTCAAATTAAGGCTGAATTACAAAGGCTGATTGACGGACAGATCATTGGTAACAAACGTTCGTAGTAAGGCTTGTTAGTGTTGATCTGGCAGTGTAATACTTCTGGCAGATTGTGCTGTCTAATCACGATCTTCTGCTAGCAACCAGCTAGTCAATATGGGGAGGTGCGAGTCCCATACTGTGGAGGAGATCTCTGCATGTAATAACAGCGGTTTCCTCCACTAAAAAGCAGGAGATTTGCCATGAAGTAACGCTTCCCTCCCGACAGTCACCTGCTACATCGCTGTATGTAATACAGACTTAAGTCTTCAGAAAACAATCTAAAGACTTATCTCAATGCAATATAAAATTTTTTCCTTTTCAATAAATTAGCAAAGAGTCTGTTAGCAAAGATTCGCCAGGTATGGCCAACGTTCAGTAGGTCCGTGTATGGTAAGCTTAAAGGGGCTCTGCAGTTTTTTTAAACTGATGATCTATCCTCTGCATAGATCAGCATCTTATCGGCGGGGGTCCAACACCAGGGACCCCTGCCAATCAGCTGTTGGAGAAGGCAGCGGTGCTGGCAGTAGCGCCGTGGCCTTCTGCTGTTTACCGCCGGCCCAGTGATGTCACAACTAGTATCAATGGCCTGGGCTGGACTAAGCTCTGTTCACTTGAATGCAGCTTAGCCCAAGTCAGTGATACTAGTCGTGACGTCACTGGGCTTGCTTTAAACAGCGAGAAGGCCGCGGCACTACTGCCAGCGCCGCTGCCTTCTCTAACAGCTGATCGGCAGGGGTCCCAGGTGTCGGGCCCCCACCGATCAGATGCTGATGATCTATCCAGAGGATAGATCATCAGTTTAAAAAAAAACTGCATAACCCCTTTAAGTCAGATGTTCATGTTGATGCAAGAAGACAATTACCTGATTATGCCTAGCCTACTACAGTAGTTTCAATTTTTAATGGGGTTCTCCTGTGCCAGAAGCTACTTTTTATATTGCCTTGAAGGATACAGCAACTTAAAAAAATAAAATAAAACACTCACCTGTCTCTGACACTCTAGTTCCAGTGCTGAGCTCCCCTCTCCTTTGCTTCCAGTCCTCACTGGACCAAAAGTTTGATGTGCCGACTACATGAATACTGCTGATTCTGGCCAATCAGTGGCATCGACAGTGACCTATATAGTCATGGCATGTGACCATTCCCACATCAGAGGCCATTGATTGGCTAGTACCGGTGATGTGTATATGAATAGCATGTCAAACTTCAGGTCCAAAAGTGATTGGAAGCAGGGGAGAAAGGAACTCGGCACGGGAAGCGTTGGAAATGGGTGAATCTTTAGTTTTTTAGTCACTGCACATTGCCTGACAATATTTAAAGAGTTTATGGTCTTGGAGAACCCCTGGGTTGAGATCACCAAAGTGCCATAGACGGGTCATGGTGTCATATAATCGGAGATGTACAGAACGGATAACATTATTGTAATATATGATCTAATGTGTTTTCCATTCAGGACCTAATAACCCCCAAGATATTACATCTACCTCTTCATCTATACTAAATTTTAACTGGCTTTTTAGCTCAGTCTTAGGTCTGTTACTTTCCAGCACTGGGGTCCAGATCTCTAAATTGACCAAGGTCAACATCTCCATTGACTATGTCTATTTTCTGTATTTTGGTAGGTTTCCTCCAAATTCTTAGATTTTCTCCCAAATTCTAACAATATTCTGTTAAGTAAATTTGCCACAGAATGTTTTATATGTGTATTTAGGAGGATTTTAGATTATGAGCTTCACACTGAGCGATGGAAAAGCTAAGAATAGGTTTGTTTCTATACCAATTTATGATTTAGGTCCTTACGTCGTTCAGTTTAAATTCATGGAAAAGCAATATTTCAGGGAATGCCGGGTGGTATATAACTTCCAGGAAAAAGATGGATTTTCGGAATGTGTTGTCATCTGATAGCTCAAGTTGTTCTCCATCCCCGATGACCACCATCACTCTCACGGTGTCATTCTAGAAAGAATGCAAACAGATTGTGAATTATTAGGAATTTTCTTTATCGAGGCAGATTTACAAAGTAGAATATAAAACAAAAGATGAAATGTTATCCTCGCCAACGCCCAACAGGATTCTAATTTCTCTTAGGAACGTTGCGAAGTGGAGGCTCAGAGTGGACTTTTATACTTGGTGAAAGCTTTTACAAATTATACCTCTGCTGTAGCGATGTAGAGAACCCGGACCGTTACTTTCAGGACCGTACTGAACATTATGGTGTCCGGGTACCAAACCCGAACACGGATTTTGGCGCCAAAGTCTGTGTCCCTGGTCTTGGTTCGTAGTTTAAATAAAGCTTGTTGAAAGGCTGCAGCACAGCCAATCAACAAGCGTTTAAGCTGTGGAAGCCATCACAGTCATGGCTAGTATTGGCATGGCTGTGATTGGCCGGCGCACCATGTCACCATGCATGCATAAATGCTGATTCACATGGTGCGCCACCATTCTGCTGTGACTAGTGTAGGGACAGGGCACTGCTGCACTGAGGGACCGTGTTAGGTTTTTTTTTTTTTTTAAGAAGTCTGTAACTGACCTGTAGGCATTTATGTGGGTGCAATACAGCACATTTGCTCCAGTGACACATAAATAGAATACTTAATTGTGCTGTTTTGTCTGTGGATGACCTGTAGGCATTTTTGTTCGGTGCAATCCTACTCCTTTGCACCAGTGACAGGGAAAATCAATAGTTAATCAGTCTGTTAATTGTGTCAATGAACATATAATACTTAATCACTCTGTTAATTGTGTCGGTGAGACATACCTATTTCTTGTGGTGCTAAACACCTCCTTTGCATCTGTGACACTGAAATACAATAGTTGATTTTTCTGTTAATTCTGTGGGTAACATATTCCCATTTTTCGGGGTGAGATACACCTCCTTTGCATCCGTGACACACAAATACAATTGTTCATAAAAATTTTGTGGGTGACCGTAAAAAAATGAGAGAAGCATCAACTAGGGGTTGTGGCCGTAGTCGTGGTGCTGTTGGTGGTGGTGGGGCTCCTGCTGCAGGGAAAGGACGTGGTCGATCGGTGCCAGCTATGCACCAAAAAGAAACACCTTCCTCTGGTGCATGTAGGCGAAAGGACGTTCTGCATCATTTTGTAGGCCTGAATGCCGCTCTAAGAATAGGGATGCCAGAACAAGTAGAGGCAGTAGCAGATTGGATGGCTGAGAGTGCCTCCACATTGTCTTCTACCCAGTCCACTGCAGAAAGTGCAGAGTTGGCACTGGCAGCCCACGTGCATCCATCTTCCACCTCACCCCCTTGCACATCAGCCAAGCAGTCTGAGCCCCAAGTAATACAGCAGTCACTTATGCTTTTTGATGACTCTGCTGGTGGGGTTTCCGTGGGCCATCCACTTAGACCTTAGTGGAAGAGATTGAGTGCTCTGAGGCCCAACCACTTATGTTTGAGGATCAGGACGTGGGAGGAGACCACTGCAGCATGCCTCTCATGATGATGATGAACACCCCTTCACCCCTCTTTTGCCTGCATCACCACGTCCTCCTCCTCATCCTCTCAGACCTCCTTCTCTTGGTTCAAGATTATTATGTCTTATATTGGCAGAGTAGAGAAATATACCTGCCACACCCCAAAAAATAGCTAAAGTTCACACACAGAATTGACAGACACATTTAAAAAAAACGAAACAAAACAGAAAGAGCGTTGGCTTCTTCGTCCACCTCCTCCGCCTCTTCCACCTACACCGCCATGTCCACAGCCTCCTCAACTTCCTACTCCACTTGGACCTCCGTCTCCTGGTTCAAGATTATTATTTTTTATTTTTATGTATTGTTATTTTAAGTGATTTCCCTATCAACATTTGTTCGCAGAGCAATTGTACTGCTCTTACACCCATTTTGAAACCTTTTGCAGCCCTCTAGCCCTTTCTTGTACTTTTTTACAGTGCCCGAAAGTCCAGGTCCCAATTGACTTCAATAGGGTTCTTTGTTCGGGGTCAAGTTTGGGTCAAGTTCGGGACCCAAGCCGAACTTTGAAACTCAGTTCGGTCGAACCCGAATATCCAGTGCTCATCCCCACCCTGCTGTATAATCTGCTTATTAGGCTGAACAAAAATAAATGATAAAAAATATATTTCAGAGGTGGTCTCACACAAATATTAAATAGAGAATTTACCAAAATCCACCTGGTCTATATAGTGCCAGCCCCACTGTCTGTCACTGCAATTCATCTAGTGTCTTAATAATAACAACAACAGTATTCCACCAGCAGAATAGTGAGTACAGCTCTGGAGTATAAAACAGGATAAACAGTGCCTTGAAAAAGTATTCATACCCCTTGAACTTTTCCACATTTTTTGACGTTACACCTACAAACTGAAATGTATTTTATTGGGATTTTATTTGATAGAAAACACAAAGTAGCAAGTATGTGTGAAGTGAAAAGAAAATGATACATGGTTTTCAAAATTATGAATACGTTATAATCTGAAAACTGTGGCGAGCATTTGTATTCAGCCCCCCTGAGTCAATAGTTTGTAGGACCACCTTTCGCTGTAATTACAGCTGCAAGTCTTTTGGGGTATGTCTCTACCAGCTTTGCACATCTACAGGCTGAAATTTTCCATAAAGTCCAGATTTGTTTAGTACACGACTCATAGTTGTCCTGTGGACAGATTCTCCCACCTCAGTTGTGGCTCTCTGCAGCTCCCCAGAGTGCTTCTCCAATTAGTGCTACTTGGCCGAGCTGTCAATTTACAGTTGTGTTGAAAATTATTCAACCCCCAATGCTGTAAAGGGTTTTAGGGAATTTAGTGTACATTTGTAATTGTGTTCAGAATGAAATCTTACAAGGACTTTTTAAAGAACCAAATGTAACTAAAATGACATCAATTGTTTTTGTAATACAGTATTAAATGGTTTTTTTTTGTGATTCCTTCATTGACACAATTATTCAACCCCTTAAAGACTACCACTCTTAACCACCTCAGCCCCCAGTGCTTAAACACCCTGAAAGACCAGGCCACTTTTTACACTTCTGACCTACACTACTTTCACAGTTTATTGCTCGGTCATGCAACTTACCACCCAAATGAATTTTACCTCCTTTTCTTCTCACTAATAGAGCTTTCATTTGGTGGTATTTCATTGCTGCTGACATTTTTACTTTTTTTGTTATTAATCGAAATTTAACGATTTTTTTGCAAAAAAATGACATTTTTCACTTTCAGTTGTAAAATTTTGCAAAAAAAACGAGATCCATATAGAAATTTTGCTCTAAATTTATTGTTCTACATGTCTTTGATAAAAAAAAAATGTTTGGGTAAAAAAAAAATGGTTTGGGTAAAAGTTAGAGCGTTTACAAACTATGGTACAAAAATGTGAATTTCCGCTTTTTGAAGCAGCTCTGACTTTCTGAGCACCTGTCATGTTTCCTGAGGTTCTACAATGGCCAGACAGTACAAACACCCCACAAATGACCCCATTTCGGAAAGTAGACACCCTAAGGTATTCGCTGATGGGCATAGTGAGTTCATAGAACTTTTTATTTTTTGTCACAAGTTAGCGGAAAATGATGATTTTTTTTTTTTTTCTTACAAAGTCTCATATTTCACTAACTTGTGACAAAAAATAAAAACTTCTATGAACTCACTATGCCCATCACAAAATACCTTGGGGTCTCTTCTTTCCAAAATGGGGTCACTTGTGGGGTAGTTATACTGCCCCGGCATTCTAGGGGCCCAAATGTGTGGTAAGGAGTTTGAAATCAAATTCTGTAAAAAATGACGAGTGAAATCCGAAAGGTGCTCTTTGGAATATGGGCCCCTTTGCCCACCTAGGCTGCAAAAAAGTGTCACACATCTGGTATCTCTGTATTCAGGAGAAGTTGGGGAATGTGTTTTGGGGTGTCATTTTACATATACCCATGCTGGGTGAGATAAATATCTTGGTCAAATGCCAACTTTGTATAAAAAAATGGGAAAAGTTGTCTTTTGCCAAGATATTTCTCTCACCCAGCATGGGTATATGTAAAAAGACACCCCAAAACACATTCCCCACCTTCTCCTGAGTACGGCAATACCAGATGTGTGACACTTTTTTGCAGCCTAGGTGGGCAAAGGGGCCCATATTCCAAAGAGTACCTTTCGGATTTCACAGGTCATTTTTTACAGAATTTGATTTCAAACTCCTTACCACACATTTGGGCCCCTAGAATGCCAGGGCAGTATAACTACCCCACAAGTGACCCCATTTTGGAAAGAAGACACCCCAAGGTATTCGCTGATGGGCATAGTGAGTTCATGGAAGTTTTTATTTTTTGTCACAAGTTAGTGGAATATGAGACTTTGTATGAAAAAAATAAATAAATAAATAAATCAGCATTTTCCACTAACTTGTGACAAAAAATAAAAAATTCTAGGAACTCGCCATGCCCCTCACGGAATACCTTGGGGTGTCTTCTTTCCAAAATGGGGTCACTTGTGGGGTAGTTATACTGCCCTGGCATTTTCCAGGGGCCCTAATGTGTGGTAAGTAGGTAAATGACCTGTGAAATCCTAAAGGTGCTCTTTGGAATATGGGCCCCTTTGCCCACCTAGGCTGCAAAAAAGTGTCACACATGTGGTATCGCCGTATTCAGGAGAAGTTGGGGAATGTGTTTTGGGGTGTCTTTTTACATATACCCATGCTGGGTGAGAGAAATATCTTGGCAAAAGACAACTTTTCCCATTTTTTTATACAAAGTTGGCATTTGACCAAGATATTTCTCTCACCCAGCATGGGTATATGTAAAATGACACCCCAAAACACATTCCCCAACTTCTCCTGAGTACGGCGATACCAGATGTGTGACACTTTTTTGCAGCCTAGATGCGCAAAGGTGCCCAAATTCCTTTTAGGAGGGCATTTTTAGACATTTGGATACCAGACTTCTTCTCACGCTTTGGGGCCCCTAGAATGCCAGGGCAGTATAAATACCCCACATGTGACCCCATTTTGGAAAGAAGACACCCCAAGGTATTCAATGAGGGGCATGGCGAGTTCATAGAAAAAAAAAATTTTTGGCACAAGTTAGCGGAAATTGATATTTTTAATTTTTTTCTCACAAAGTCTCCCGTTCCGCTAACTTGGGACAAAAATTACAATCTTTCATGGACTCAATATGCCCCTCACGGAATACCTGGGGGTGTCTTCTTTCCGAAATGGGGTCACATGTGGGGTATTTATACTGCCCTGGCATTCTAGGGGCCCTAAAGCGTGAGAAGAAGTCTGAAATATAAATGTCTAAAAAATTTTACGCATTTGGATTCCGTGAGGGGTATGGTGAGTTCATGTGAGATTTTATTTTTTGACACAAGTTAGTGGAATAAGAGACTTTGTAAGAAAAAAAAAAAAAAATTCCGCTAACTTGGGCCAAAAAAATGTCTGAATGGAGCCTTACAGAGGGTGATCAATGACAGGGGGGGTGATCAATGACAGGGGGGGTGATCAATGACAGGGGGGTGATCAATGACAGGGGGGGTGATCAATGACAGGGGGGGTGATCAATGACAGGGGGGTGATCAATGACAGGGGGTTGATCAATGACAGGGGGGTGATCGGGGAGTCTATATGGGGTGATCACCACAGTCATTGATCACGCCCGTGTAAGGCTTCATTCAGACGTCCGTATGCGTTTTGCGGATCGGATCCATCTATCAGTGCATCCGTAAAAATCATGCGGACATCTGAATGGAGCTTTACAGGGGGGTGATCAGGGAGTCTATATGGGGTGATCACCACAGTCATTGATCATGCCCCTGTAAGGCTTCATTCAGACGTCCGGATGCGTTTTGCGGATCGGATCCATCTATCAGTGCATCCGTAAAAATCATGCGGACATCTGAATGGAGCTTTACAGGGGGGTGATCAGGGAGTCTATATGGGGTGATCACCACAGTCATTGATCATGCCCCTGTAAGGCTTCATTCAGACGTCCGGATGCGTTTTGCGGATCCGATCCATCTATCAGTGGATCCGTAAAAATCATGCGGACGTCTGAATGGAGCTTTACAGGGGGGTAATCAATGACAGGGGGGTGATCAATGACAGGGGGGTGATCAGGGAGTCTATATGGGGTAATAACCACAGTCATTGATCACGCCCCTGTAAGGCTTCATTCAGACGTCCGGATGCGTTTTGCGGATCCGATCCATCTATCAGTGGATCCGTAAAAATCATGCGGACGTCTGAATGGAGCTTTACAGGGGGTTGATCAATGACAGGGGGGTAATCAATGACAGGGGGGTGATCAGGGAGTCTATATGGGGTGATCAGGGGTGATCAGGGGCTAATAAGGGGTTAATAAGTGACGGGGGGGGGGTGTAGTGTAGTGGTGCTTGGTGGGACTTTACTGAGCTACCTGTGTCCTCTGGTGGTCGATCCAAACAAAGGGGACCACCAGAGGACCAGGTAGCAGGTATATTAGACGCTGTTATCAAAACAGCGTCTAATATACCTGTTAGGGGTTAAAAAAAAACACATCTCCAGCCTGCCAGCGAACGATCGCCGCTGGCAGGCTGGAGATCAACTCTCTTACCTTCCGATCCTGTGAGCGCGCGCGCCTGTGTGCGCGCGTTCACAGGAAATCTCGCGTCTCGCGAGATGACGCATATATGCGTGACTCTGCGCAGGGCTGCCACCTCCGGAACGCGATCCTGCGTTAGGCGGTCCGGAGGTGGTTAAGAACAGAGGTTCATTCAAGTGTTTTCGATCAGGTATTGAAAACACCTGTGGATGTCAAGGAGCAGCAATCAAGCATAATAAGCACCAATTAGGCAGATGTAAAAGGACTGTGATACTCAGCTCCTTCTAGACATTTACTGGTTTGTTTACAAACATGGTGAAGTCAAGAGAATGGTCCAGGAAGACAAGAGAAGAGGTGATTTCTCTTCACAGGAAGGGCAATGGCTATAAGAAGATTGCAGAGATGTTAAACATACCAAGAGACACCATAGGAAGCATCATTCACAAATTCAAGGCAAAGGGCACTGTTGAAACGCTACCTGGTCGTGGCAGAAAGAAGATGCTGACTTTGACTGCTGTGCGCTACCTGAAGCGCAAAGTGGAGAAAAGTCCCCGTGTGACTGCTGAGGAACTGAAAAAAGATTTGTCAGATGTGGGTACTGAAGTTTCAGCTCAGACAATAAGGCGCACACTGCGTAATGAAGGCCTCCATGCCAGAACTCCCAGGCGCACCCCCTTGCTGTCTCCAAAGAATAAGAATAGTCGACTGCAGTATGCCAAAAGTCATGTGGACAAACCACAAAAGTTTTGGGATAGTGTTCTGTGGACTGATGAAACAAAATTAGAACTGTTTGGGCCCATGGATCAACGCTATGTTTGGAGGAGGAAGAACAAGGCCTATGAAGAAAAGAACACCTTGCCTACTGTGAAGCATGGCGGGGGGTCAATCATGCTTTGGGGCTGTTTTGCTTCTACAGGTACAGGGAAGCTTCAGCGTGTGCAAGGTACCATGAATTCTCTTCAGTACCAGGAGATATTGGATGAAAATGTGATGCAGTCCGTCACAAACCTGAGGCTTGGGAGACGTTGGACCTTTCAACAGGACAATGATCCCAAGCATACCTCCAAGTCCACTAGAGCATGGCTGCAGATTAAAGGCTGGAACATTTTGAAGTGGCCATCGCAGTCACCAGACTTAAATCTGATTGAGAACCTCTGGTGGGACTTAAAGAAAGCAGTTGCAGCGCGCAAGCCTAAGAATGGGACTGAACTGGAGGCTTTTGCCCATGAAGAATGGGCGAAGATACCCGTAGATCGCTGCAAGACACTTGTGTCAAGCTATGCTTCACGTTTAAATGCTGTTATAACTGGAAAAGTATGTTGTACTAAGTACTAAGATTGAATGTCACTTGGGGGTTGAATAAAACGGATAATGATGTGAGCACAGAAAATACATTTGTGGTTATTTCATTGTAAATGTTATGTTATATTTGTCTGACTTACAAGTGCCTCTTTGATTTAATTGTAAACATGATGACTGAAATGATCAAAATCAATGTCAAACTGGCCAAAACACTCAATTTCAGTGGGGGTTGAATAATTTTGAAAACAACTGTAGGTGGACAGCCATGTCTTGGTAAGTTTGCAGTTGCAATGCTCCGTGAGAAGTTCAGAGCTTGGGATATTTTTCTATACCCTAACCCTGCTTTACACTTCTCCACAACTGTATCCCTTTATTACTTTATAATTTTCATCAACAAACTTCTGAGGGCTTCACAGAAAAGTAGTAATTTAACTGAGAATAAATTACACATAGGTGGACACTATTTACTAATTAGGTAACTTCTAAAGGCAATTGGTCACACTGGATTGTATTTAGGGCTGTCAGAGTACAGGGGGCTGAATGCAAATGGATGCTACACTTTCCAGATTTTTATTTATTAAAACATTTTGAAAGCTGTTCATCATTTTCTTTTTACTTCACACATACTTGCTACTTTGTTGTTGTCTCTCACATAAAATCCCAATAAAATACGTTAACGTTTGTGGTGTAACATGAAAAAAAAAGTTAAAGGGGAATGAATACTTTTTCACAGCAGGATCAGTACAGAATAAGGCTAGTTTCACACTAGTGGCAGGGAACTCCGGCAGGCTGTTCCGGCGGGTGAACAGCCTGTCGGATCCGTCCTGCCGCTAGTTCAGGATCAGTACAGGATAAGTAATGTAATGCATGTACACAGTGACTCCACCAGCAGAATAGTGAATGCAGCTCTGGAGTATAATACAGGATGTAACTGAGGATCAGTAAAGGATAAGTAATGTATGTACACAGTGACTCCCCCAGCAGAATAGTGAGTACAGCTTTGGAGTATAATACATGATATAACTCAGGATCAGTACAGGATAAGTAATGTATGTACACAGTGACTGCACCAGCAGAATAGTGAGTGCAGCTCTGGAGTATAATACAGGATGTAACTGAGGATCAGTACAGGATATGTAATGTATGTATACCGTGAGTGCACCAGCAGAATAGTGAGTGCAGCTCTGGAGTATAATACAGGATGTAACTGAGGATCAGTAAAGGATAAGTAATGTATGTACACAGTGACTGCACCAGCAGAATAGTGAGTGCAGCTCTGGAGTATAATACAGGATGTAACTCAGGATCAGTACAGGATAAGTAATGTATGTACACAGTGACTGCACCAGCAGAATAGTGAGTGCAGCTCTGGAGTATAATACAGAATGTAACTGAGGATCAGTAAAGGATAAGTAATGTATGTACACAGTGACTGCACCAGCAGAATAGTGAGTGCAGCTCTGGAGTATAATACAGGATGTAACTCAGGATCAGTACAGGATAAGCATTGTATGGCATGTACACAGTGACTCCCCCAGCAGAATAGTGAGTGCAGCTTTGGAGTATAATACATGATATAACTCAGGATCAGTACAGGATAAGTAATGTATGTACACAGTGACTGCACTAGCAGAATAGTGAGTGCAGCTCTGGAGTATAATACAGGATGTAACTGAGGATCAGTACAGGATATGTAATGTATGTATACAGTGACTGCACCAGCAGAATAGTGAGTGCAGCTCTGGAGTATAATACAGGATGTAACTCAGGATCAGTAAAGGATAGGTAATGTAATGTTTGTACACAGTGACTGCACCAGCAGAATAGTGAGTGCAGCTCTGGAGTATAATACAGGATGTAACTCAGTATCAGTACAGGATATGTATTGTATGTACACAGTGAATTCACCAGCAGAATAGTGAGTGCAGCTCTGGGGTATAATACAGGATGTAACTCAGGATCAGTACAGGATAAGTAATGTATGTACACAGTGACTGCACCAGCAGAATAATGAGTGCAGCTCTGGAGTATAATACGTGATATAACTCAGTACAGGATAAGGAATATATATAGACAGTGACTGCACCTGCAGCATAGTGAGGGAAGCTATGGATTGTCATGCAGAATGTATCCCCAGGATTGGAACAAAATAATGTAATGTTTTGACCCATTGACTAAACTCTTTATG
This sequence comes from Bufo bufo, assembly GCF_905171765.1. Taxonomy (NCBI): domain Eukaryota; kingdom Metazoa; phylum Chordata; class Amphibia; order Anura; family Bufonidae; genus Bufo; species Bufo bufo. The sequence continues at coordinate 21,965,298 of NC_053394.1, forward strand.
AAGATTATAAGATGCATAAAACTGTCTCACATTTTCTTTAAATTATCATTTAGAAATATCTTAATAATAATTTCTGCTCAGAAAGTAATAATACATGAATGCAATCACCATCTGAGACCGGATTATTTTTTACATCCTGTTCTTTCCATATATATGAAATGCACACTTACTTCTATTTCAAGATCATGGCGATCGCATGTGAACCATTTACGCCAAACTCTCATTATGGAATGAGTATCATTGCGGCTCAGATTGAGGAGTACGTAGTCCTGTGACTTGTCTTTTACGGGTGGCCAATCCCCTTCTATATGAGCATCCTGTATATTGAAATATAAAAACAGTAAGAAGATAAATGATTTGTTAATTGCATCCTCCCCAGATGAAGGAAATATCATTTAAACATAATAGGCTATTCAGGTACCATTACTGCTTATCTAACTAAAAACCTTAAACCACAAATCTCTTTAGTTGTCGTAAGTAGTGTTGAGCGAACCCGAACTGTAAACTTTGCGAGTTCAGGTACCCGAACCTGAACCTGAACTTTGCCGGCAAAGTGTTCGGTGTTCGGACATTTAATAAAGCTTGTTGAAAGGCTGCAGGGCAGCCAATCAACAAGCTTTTAAGCTGTGGGCACTTAGAAGCCACATATGCCTACTAATGGCATGGCTGTGATTGGCCGGTGCATCATGTGACCCAGCCTCTATATAAGCTGGATCACATGTAGCCACGCCCATCAGCTCTGAGTAGTGCAGGGACAGGAAGCAGGCACTGAACTGAGGGAGAGAGTTAGGAATCTGGCTATTTGTTTTGTGGGTGACCTACAGCATAAAGATTTTTTGGGGGTGCAATACACCAGCTTTGCACCCCTGACACAGAAATATAATGCTAAATCTGGCTGTTAATTCAGTGGGTGACCTATAGCGATTTTTTTGGTGGGTGCAATCCACCATCTCTGTACCCCTGACACAAAAATATAATAGTTAATCCATCTGTTAGATCGGGGGATGACATATACCCATTTTTTGTTTGAGGTACAACTGCATTGCATACGTGACAGGGAAATTACTATAGTTAATATGTCTGTTAATTCGATGGGTGACCTCAAAGAATGAGGAGAGCATCAAATAAGGGACTTGGCCCCGGTTGTGGTGCTGCTAGTGTTGGTGGAGCTCCTGTTGCAGCGAGAGGACATGGTCGATCTGTGCCAGCTACATGCACAAGTGAAATCCCTTCCTCAGGTGCGAGTAGATGACAAAAACTTCAGCGTTATTTTGTAGGCCTGAATACCAGTGTACTAATGGTGAGGCCAGAACAAATACAGGCGATAGTAGATTGGGTGGCTGACAGTGCCTCCAGTTCCTTCACATTGTTTGCCACCCGGTCCCCTGCTGAAAGCACAGAGTTGGCACCTGCAGCCCATGGGCATTTGTCTTTCACCTCACCCCCTTGCAAATCAGCCAAGCAGTCTGAGCCCCAAGTCATGCAGCAGTCTCTTCTGCTTTTTGATGACTCTGCTGGCAGGTTTTCCCAGGGCTATCCAGATAGCCCTGCTCCAAAAGTGGAAGAGATTGAGTGCACTGATGCCCAACCACTTATGTTTCAGGATGTTGACATGGGAGGACCACCGCAGCACATCTCGGATGATGACGAAACACAGGTGTCAACTGCCTCGGCTTTCTGCAGTCTGCAGACCGGCAAGGAGGGCAGGGGTAAAGACTGGGTGTAAGATAATGTGGAGGATGATGAGGTCCTAGACCCCACATGGAATTAAGGTCATGCGAGTAACGTCTGCAGTTCGGAGGAAGAGGCGGTGGTCACACAGCACCAGCTGCACAGCAAAAGAGGGAGTAGGGTGCAAAAGCAGAGTGGCCGTCCCCTAGCCAGTATGCCTTCTACTGCCCACCACACCCAGGGACTGAGCACACCAAAGGCAGTTCTTCAGACAATGTGCTGACGACAAGACGCGAGTGGTTTGCACGATGTGCAATCAGAGCCTGAAGCGAGGCCTAAATGTTCTAAACCTGAGCACCACCTGCATGACCAGGCATCTAAATGCAAAGCACGAGCTGTAGTGGAGTAAACACCTCAAAAACCGCGAAAGATCTCAGGCACCTCCTGCTCCCTCTTCTGCTGCAGTTTCGGCCTCTTCCTCCCCCTCTGGAGTGACAGTGGCACCTATCACCCAGCAAACAGAGGATGTGGCAGCAATGCCACCACCTCCGTCACATCACCAAGCATCTACACACTGTCCCATGGAAGCGTTCAGCTGTCTATCTCCCAAGCACTGGAGAGAAAAAGGAAGTACCCCCCCACCCACCCAGAATCCCTGGCCTTTGAAATGCTGTCATTCCGTCTGGTAAAGATGGAGACTTTAAAAACCTTATGGCGATGGCTGTCCCACAGTACGTGGTTCCCAGCCGCCACTACTTTTCCAGGCGAGCTATCCCTGCTCTGCACAACCAAGTGGCGGACAAAATTAAGGGTGCACTGCGCAACGCCATCTGTGGCAAGGTCCACATAGCCACCGATACGTGGACCAGTAAGCACTGGCAAGGACGTTTTATCTCTCTAACTGCACACTAGGTAAATGCAGTGGCGGCTGGACCTGAGGCAGATAGCAGTTTTTGCGCATGTCCTACTGCCACTGAGGATTGCAGGACGTTTCACTTTGCCTCCTGTTGCCTCCTCCTCCTACTCTGCTTCCTCCTCTATCGCCTCCTCATCTGGTCAGCATAACACCTTCACCACCAACTTCAGCACAGCCAGGGAGAAACGACAGCAGGCAGTTTTGAAACTCATCTGTTTGGGGGGAAAACTCCACACCGCGCAGGAGATGTGGACGGGCATCGAAGAACAGACCGATAAGTGGTTGGTGCCACTGAGCCTCAAGCCCGGCCTGGTGTTGTGTGATAACGTCCGAAATCTCGTAGCAGCTCTGTGACTAGCCGGTTTGACGCACATCCCTTGCCTGGCGCATGTGCTGAATTTGGTGGTGCAGAGGTTCCTGAAAAATTACCCTGATATGTCAGAGCTGCTACAAAAAGTGCGGGCCGTCTGTTCTCAACCTGCTGCTGCTCGCCTGTCTGCCTCTGCAGCATAACTTCGCCCTTCCAGCTCACCACCTCATATGCGACGTACCCACAAGTTAGAATTCCACCTTGCACATGCTGGAAAGACTGTGCGAGCAGCAGCAGGTGAAAGTGAAGTTTCAGCTGCAGCACCCACGGGTGAGTTGCTCTGCGGAAAAGCACCACTTCACTACCAACGAGTGGGCCTCCATGCGGGAAGTGTGTGCCATGTTGCACTGTTTTGAGTACTCCACCAACATGGCCAGTGCCGATGATGCTGTCCTCAGCGTTACTATCCCACTTCTATGCCTCCTTGAAAAAACACATTGGGCGATGATGTAAGAGGATGTGGCACAGAAGGAGGAAGAGGGATTTTTCCACGGTTATCAGGCCAGTCATTCACAAGTGGCTCGGAGGGTGGGTTCCTGCACCGACAGAGGTCAGGCACACAACTGTCCAGCCAGGGCACAGTTCTGGAGCATATGGACGAGAAGGAGGATGATGAGGAGAAACCGTGTATACAGCAGGGTGGCACCCAAAGCAGCTCATGGGCATCACTGGAGCGTGGCTGAGGGATAACAGAGGACACAGACGATAAACCTTCCACATAGGACAGCATGTCATTGCCTCTGGGCAGCCTGGCACACATGAGAGACAACATGCTGCAATGCCTGTACAACGATCGCCGCATTGCTCACATTCTAACCAGTGCTGATTACTGGGTGACCACCCTGCTGGATCCCCGTTACAAGGACAACTTGCCATCCTTAATTAGGTCACTGGAGCGTGATAGGAAGATGCGAGAGTACAAGCGCAGACTGGTAGATGCGCTGCTGGTGGCATTCACACCTGACAGCGGGGGCTCAGTGGAAGCACAAGTCGAAGGCAGAGGACGAGGAAGAGGTCGCCAACGCAGCTGGGGCACCGCCAGCACCTCAGAAGGCAGGGTTAGCATGGCCGAAATGTGGAAAAGTTTTGTCAGCATGCCACAACAATCAGCACCACCAGCTGATATGGAACGTCTTAGCAGGAGGCAGCATTTCACTAACATGGTGGAGCAGTATGTGTGCACATGCCTACATGTACTGAATGACGGGTCTGCCCCCTTCAACTTCTGGGTCTCCAAATTGGGCACATGGCCTGAGCTTGCCCTTTACGCCTTGGAGGTGCTGGCCTGCCCTGCAGCCAGTGTATTTTCCGAATGTGTGTTTAGCACGGCAGGAGGCGTCATCACAGACAAGCGCAGCAGCCTGTCCACAGCCAATGTGGACAAGCTCACGTTCATTAAAATGAACCAGGCAGGGATCCCACAGGACTTGTCCGTACCTTGTTCTGAGTAGACCAGTATACCGGCCGCACCCAGCCATTGTTATTCTCCAGTGCACTTTCTCTTTGCATTCTCTTTTCTATTTCCCAATGTTTTGGGGTCTTTCCAAATTTATAAAAAAATAAAAAATTTAAATAAAGAAAAAAAAATGAAAATGAAAAAACAAAACAAAAAAAAACTGTGTTGGCTACCTCCTCTTCCTCCACCGCCGCTTCCACCTACACTGCCACGTCCAACGCCTCCTCAACATCTTACTCCACTTTGACCTTCGCCTCCTAGTTCAAGATTATTATTTTAATTTTTTTTTCTATTCTATGTTATTTTAAGTAATTTCCCTATCCACATTTGTTTGCAGGGCAATTGTCCTGCTCTTTCCCCCATTTTGCTTCCATTTACAGTCCTCTAGACCTTACCATGTCTATTTTACAGGCATTTTAGTGCCCCAAAGTTCGGGTCCCCATTGACTTCAATGGGGTTCGGGGTCAAGTTCGGGTCCCGAACCCTAACTTTGAGCCGAAGTTCGTCTAAACCAGGTGAACCCGAATTTCCATGTGTTCTCTCATCCCCATAAGTAATTGCTGAAACTCATAATAATAATAATCTTTAAAATTTGTAACTTGGGAGAAAACACCTTTAAGTCATTCCTGTGTAACCTTGATTTTATATTTTAGCTAATTATTTGGCTGGAAAATCTCCTTTCTTTCAGCTGTCATGAGGACTGCAGCAGATTTAAAGTGGCATGCAAAAGTTTGGGCACTCCTAGTCAAAATAGTTGTTACAGTTCTTACTTGCAGTCGTCTTCCAGTTCTGTGGGATTCCAGGGCTATCTTCCATGCTCTGCTCTTTTGAAGTCTATCCACAGATTTTCAATGATGTTCAGATCAGGGGACTGTGAGAGCCATGGTAAAACCTTCAGCTTACACCTTTTGAGGTCGTCTTTTGTGGATTTTGAGATGTGTTTAGGTTCATAATCCTAATTATAATTAGTAGAAGCCATCCTCTTTTTAACTTCAACTTTTTTACAGTTGGTGTCATGTTTGCTTGTTTGCTTCCAGAATTTGCTGGAATTTCAATGAATCTATTCTTCCCTCTACCCGTGAAATGTTTTTTGTTCTATATTCTGCAACACTACCCCAAGGCATGATTGATCAACCCCCTTGCTTAATGGTTGGAGAGATCATTTTTTTCCCCATTAAATTATGTGTAGAGATGTCCCGAAGTATTCGCCGGCGAATAGTTCCCGGCGAACATAGCTTGTTCGCCGCGGCGGGCGAACATATGCGATGTTCGGTCCGCCCCCTATTCGTCATCATTGAGTAAACTTTGACCCTGTACCTCACAGTCAGCAGACACATTCCAGCCAATCAGCAGCAGACCCTCCCTCCCAGACCCTCCCACCTCCTGGACAGCATCCATTTTAGATTCATTCGGAAGCTGCATTCTTAGTGAGAGGAGGGACAGTGCTGCTGCTGATTCAATAGGGAAATCGATAGCTAGGCCAGTGTATTCAGTGTCCTCTACAGTCCTGAAGGACTCATCTGATCTCTGCTGTAAGGACAGCACCCCAAAAAGCCCTTTTTAGGGCTAGAACATCAGTCCGCTTTTTTTTTTTTTTTCCTGTGTAATCTAATTGCAGTTGCCTGCCAGCGTGTGTGTCAGGCTCACAGCGTATACTGTGCCCACTTGCCCAGTGCCACCACGCATATCTGGTGTCACAGTAGTATTATATTACAGTCAAAATAATAATTTTGACTGTAATATAATAGCAGTCAAGTGCATAGTGTTACCAGAGCAACTCATATCTGGTGTCACATTCGATTTCATTTAAAGAAAAACAACAATTTTGACTGTGAATAAATAGCAGTCAGTTGCCTGCATGTGTTTGTGTGTTTAAGGCCCAGAAAAGTTCTGATTACATAGTTGACTCACTAACACAGGACACCCAATCTTCTACAGCTTCCGCTCGGAACCTTGACGCACCATCCTCCTCCAGCTCAGCTTCGGGCACCCACCCGCCGCCTGCCGCCACCACCAACACTAGCACCACAGCCACTTCACTTGATCTGTCAGAGGAGTTATTTACACATCAGTTGGAAGAAATAAGTGATGCGCAACCATTATTGCCAGAGGATGTAGATAACAGGGATATGTCTCAGTCAGGCAGCATTACACACATGGACGTACGGTGTGATAATGATGATGTTGTACCCGCTGCTACTTCCTTTGCTGAGTTGTCAGATACAAGTGAAGCAGTTGATGACGATGATGTGTCCGTGGATGTCACGTGGGTGCCCACTCGAAGAGAAGAAGAACAGGTAGAAAGTTCTGATGGGGAGACAGAGAGGAGGAGGAGACGAGTTGGAAGCAGGGGGAGGTCGTCGCAAGGAGCTAGTGGCACAGTCAGACAGCATGTATCGGCACCCGGGGTCAGCCAGCCAGCGCGCCAATCGATGCATGCTGTTGCCACCACCAGAATGCCGTCATTGCAGAGCTCAGCAGTGTGGCATTTTATTTGTGTGTCTGCCTCTGACAACAGCGATGCCATTTGCAACCTGTGCCAAAAGAAACTGAGTCGTGGGAAGTCCAACACCCACCTAGGTACAACTGCTTTGTGAAGGCACATGATCGCACATCACAAACGCCTATGGGATCAACACATGAGTACAAGCAGCACACAAACTCAAAGCCGCCATCCTACTCCTGGTCCAGCATCTTCAGCCACGTCAACCACTGCTGTCCTCCTTGCCCCCTCTCAACCATCCGCCACTCCGTCTCTCGCCTTGAGCAGTTCCTGCTCATCTGCCCACAGTCAGGTGTCTGTCAAGGACATGTTTGAGCATAAGAAGCCAATGTCACAAAGTCACCCCCTTGCCCGGCGTCTGACAGCTGGCTTGTCGGAACTCTTGGCCCGCCAGCTTTTACCATACAAGCTGGTGGAGTCTGAGGCCTTCAACAAATTTGTAGCTATTGGGACACCGCAGTGGAAGGTACCCGGCCGAAATTTCTTTGCACAAAAGGCAATCCCCAACCTGTACTCGATTGTGCAAAAGGAAGTAATGGCATGTCTGGCACACAGTGTTGGGGCAAGGGTCCATCTGACCACTGATACCTGGTCTGCAAAGCACGGTCAGGGCAGGTATATCACCTACACTGCGCATTGGGTAAACCTGCTGACGGCTGTCAAGCATGGAATGCGTGGCTCTGCAGAGGAGTTGGTGACACTGCCACGACTTGCAGGCAGGCCTGTTGCCACCTCCTCTACTCCTCCTACTCCATCCTCTTCCATAACCTCCTCGGCTGAGTCCTCTTCTGCTGCTGCGTCTTGCTCCACATCAACGGCACCCCCCCAGCTCCCCAGGGGCTATTCCACATCCCGGATACGACAGTGTCACGCCGTCTTGGGGTTGACTTACCTGAAAGCAGAGAGTCACACCGGACCAGCACTCCTGTCCGCCCTGAACGCACAGGTGGATCAGTGGCTGACTCCGCACCAACTGGAGATCGGCAAAGTGGTGTGTGACAACGGAAGCAATTTGTTGGCGGCATTGAATTTGGGCAAGTTGACACATGTGCCGTGCATGGCACATGTGTGTAATCTAATCGTACAACGCTTTGTGCATAAGTACCCAGGCTTACAGGATGTCCTGAAGCAGGCCAGGAAGGTGTGTGGCCATTTCAGGCATTCCTACACGGCCATGGCGCACTTTTCAGATATCCAGCGGCGAAACAACATGCCAGTTAGGCGCTTGATTTGCGACAGCCCACACGTTGGAATTCAACACTCCTAATGTTCGACCGCCTGCTCCAACAAGAAAAAGCCGTCAACGAGTATTTGTATGACTGGAGTACTAGGACAGCCTCTGCAGAGCTGGGAATTTTTTGGCCACGTTACTGGATGCTCATGTGCAATGCCTGTAGGCTCATGCGTCCTTTTGAGGAGGTGACAAACCTAGTCAGTCGCACCGAAGGCACCATCAGAGACATCATCCCATTTGTTTTCTTCCTGGAGCGTGCCCTGCGAAGAGTGCTGGATCAGGCCGTAGATGAGCGTGAAGAGGAAGAGTTGTGGTCACCATCAACACCAGAACCAGCCTTGTCATCATCGCTTGCTGGACCTGCGGCAACGCTGGAAGAGGAGTGTGAGGAAGAGGAGTCAGAGGAGGAATGTGGCTTTGAGGAGGAGGAGGAAGACCAACCACAACAGGCATCCCAACTAGGGTTCAAGCCGCAATGTTTTAGGGCACTTTCTGCCTGAGAAACATAAATTTTTCTGCAACAATACCTAATTTTTCAGGCATGTGTACATGCCTAATTTTTCTGGCCTCTGGTGCTGCACTGTGGCTTCAAAAACCAAACCAAAAAAAAGACACATACATGTGTCAATTCCCCTTCGTGATCGTTACCTTGTTGTGGTGAAGGGGCTTGCGTATCACAATGAAGCGACCACCTCTATGAGTGTCTTGGAAATGGCAATATTGGCACACCCCAGATGATAGGGTTGTTGCTTCATTGTAAACAGACCAAAAGCGATCGGCTGGAAAATTTTGCATAGAAAAAACATGAATTTTCTTTGTGATCATCTAAGGTGATCATTAAAACCTACTAGGCCAACAATGGGCCCACACTGCAGAATCATTGTTTTCTGGGTCACTTTACTGTCACTAAACTACCTCAGCACGACCATAGGCTTTGAAAAACCGCCATCGCCTGCAATCTCCCAAACGTGCGCACAAGCACAGTCATCACTACACCAAGATTGACGCATAGAGGAATAAAATTTATGTCATGAGTGTGTCAACTATTGACAACTCTTTGCGGTTGTCTAAACTCTATTCCATACACGTCCCCTGATAGGGGGCGTAACAGGGATTAAACTGATAGGAATAGTACTACTTAACATACCACTTATATGCAGTGCCCCAAATTGGAAGTAAGAGGACCAACCAAGCATCTTTTTCCATCTCCCGGTTCCTAAAATCTATTCCATACACGTCCCCTGATAGGGGACGTAACAGGGATTAAACTGATAGGAATAGTACTACTTAACACACCACTCCAATCTGGTGGCACAGTAGATTGCACGCGCAGTGCCCCAAATTGGAAGTAGGATGACCGACCAAGCATCTTTTTCCATCTCCCAGTTCCTAAAATCGATTCCATATACACGTCCCCTGATAGGGGACGTAACAGGGATTAAACTGATAGGAATAGTTCTACTTAACACACCTGATAATAATGCAGAGAGAGGCAACGCAGAGAGAGGAGTCTAAAGAAGAGGAGTCAGAGGAGGAAGGTGGCTTTGAGGAGGTGGAAGACCAACCACAGCAGGCATCCCAGGGGGCTTGTTGTCACCTTTCGGGGACCCTTGGTGTTGTACGTGGCTGGGTGGAGGAAGAGACCTTCAATGACATCAGTGAGGACAAGGGACATGGCTAGCTTGGTATCCAACCTTGTGCAAATGGGGAGTTTGCGGTTGTGCAAATGGACTGTTTGCGGTTGTTTGCGGTGCGTTAAACAGGGAGTTTAGGCTATCATAGTTTGGTCTGTCAATGTGAAGCGGGCGTAACCCTTACACTACCTGATCGATACAGCATTATTCCAAACAATTTAGGAATGTTAGGTGATTTATGCCCTTTATGGATTAAAACCAGACTCTGCGTCAACTACAGTAGGTGAACCCGATTTTGTGTCAATCTCGCCGTATTTCTCGGCGAGATTGAGCACATACGAGCCCCATCGCGGGAGCCAGCGCCGAGCTGGCTTGCCGCGATGGAGAGCAAGCGCGTCATAGAAGAGGCGGGAGATCCGACTTGGATTCCCGCCAATTCTACACGTGTGCGGCGTTTGTTATGAATCCTGAGGGGGAAGTCCCCGCCGGATTTTAAATAAAAACCCGGCCTGGGTCCCGCCCTCAGGAGCATACCGGGCCCTTAGGTCTGTTATGGGTTGTAAGGAGAGCCCCCCCTACGCCGAAAAAAACGGCGTAGGGGGTCCCCCTACAATCCATACCAGACCCGTATCCAAAGCACGCTACCCGGCCAGCCAGGAAGGGAGTGGGGACGAGCGAGCGCCCCCCCCCCCCTCCTGAGCCGTACCAGGCTGCATGCCCTCAACATGGGGGGTTGGGTGCTCTGGGGCAGGGGGCGCACTGCGGCCCCCCCACCTCAGAGCACCCTGTCCCCATGTTGATGAGGACAGGGCCCCTTCCCGACAACCCTGGCCGTTGGTTGTCGGGGTATGCGGGCGGGAGGCTTAACGGAATCTGGGAGCCCCCTTTAATAAGGGGGGCCCCCAGATACCGGCCCCCCACCCTAAGTGAATGAGTATGGGGTACATCGTACCCCTACCCATTCACCTGCAAGAAAAGTGGTAAAAACACAAATAAACCACACAGTGTATTAAAATATTTTATTTTTCTGCTCCGGAGGCCGCCCCCTGTCTTCTTTATTAGCTCTTTTACCAGGGGGGGCTCTTCTTCTTCCGATATCCCGACGGGTCTTCTCCGCTATCCGGGGGGGTCTTCTCAACTCTCCGGGGTTCTCCTTCTGTCTTCTCCTTCTGTCTTGTTGTCTCCTTCTGTCTTCTGTCTCCGGGGGGGGCTCTTCTTCTTCCGATATCCCGACGGGTCTTCTCCGCTATCCGGGGGGGTCTTCTCAACTCTTCGGGGTTCTCCTTCTGTCTTCTCCTTCTGTTCTTCTTCTGTCTTCTCCTTCCTTCTTGTTGTCTCGGCGCACCCCGGTTCTTCGTCTCGCGAGACTCGGCGCACCCCGATTCTTCTCTCTGTTGTTGACTCGGCGCACCCCGGTTCTTCGTCTCGCGAGACTCGGCGCACCCCGATTCTTCGTCTCGCGAGATGAAGAACCGGGGTGCGCCGAGTCAACAACAGAGAGAAGAATCGGGGTGCGCCGAGACAACAAGAAGGAAGGAGAAGACAGAAGAAGAACAGAAGGAGAAGACAGAAGGAGAACCCCGAAGAGTTGAGAAGACCCCCCCGGATAGCGGAGAAGACCCGTCGGGATATCGGAAGAAGAAGAGCCCCCCCCGGAGACAGAAGACAGAAGGAGACAACAAGACAGAAGGAGAAGACAGAAGGAGAACCCCGGAGAGTTGAGAAGACCCCCCCGGATAGCGGAGAAGACCCGTCGGGATATCGGAAGAAGAAGAGCCCCCCCTGGTAAAAGAGCTAATAAAGAAGACAGGGGGCGGCCTCCGGAGCAGAAAAATAAAATATTTTAATACACTGTGTGGTTTATTTGTGTTTTTACCACTTTTCTTGCAGGTGAATGGGTAGGGGTACGATGTACCCCATACTCATTCACTTAGGGTGGGGGGCCGGTATCTGGGGGCCCCCCTTATTAAAGGGGGCTCCCAGATTCCGTTAAGCCTCCCGCCCGCATACCCCGACAACCAACGGCCAGGGTTGTCGGGAAGGGGCCCTGTCCTCATCAACATGGGGACAGGGTGCTCTGAGGTGGGGGGGCCGCAGTGCGCCCCCTGCCCCAGAGCACCCAACCCCCCATGTTGAGGGCATGCAGCCTGGTACGGCTCAGGAGGGGGGGGGGGGCGCTCGCTCGTCCCCACTCCCTTCCTGGCTGGCCGGGTAGCGTGCTTTGGATACGGGTCTGGTATGGATTGTAGGGGGACCCCCTACGCCGTTTTTTTCGGCGTAGGGGGGGCTCTCCTTACAACCCATAACAGACCTAAGGGCCCGGTATGCTCCTGAGGGCGGGACCCAGGCCGGATTTTTATTTAAAATCCGGCGGGGACTTCCCCCTCAGGATTCATAACAAACGCCGCACACGTGTAGAATTGGCGGGAATCCAAGTCGGATCTCCCGCCTCTTCTATGACGCGCTTGCTGGGATGTGCTGTCGCTATCCCAGTGAGTGCGAGATCTCGGCACCACGTCGCCGAGTATCAGCGCGACGCTGTCGTGCTGAAAACACAATCTCACAAACACCTACTGTATGTAATTTTCCATGGGAGTTTCGCCATGGATCTGTAGTGTCCCACTAGATAGGCGTGGGCACTACACAAGGGTCAATTGGGTGACGTGTTACTCCTACTCACAAGGGACAGAAATGTTATGTTTAAATATGCATTTAATGTATTTTCTAATGTGTTTTTATATGCAATGTTCCCCTGTGTTAATGCTTAGCAGGCCTAGTTAGGGTGTAGTTAGACATCCTAGACACTAGAGGGAGATAGGGAGCCCCTAGTATAAATGTCCAGGCCCAGACAGGGAGAGGGAGGTTCAGAGTCAGGAGTCTGTGGATACAGAAGTAAGAAGGCACCAGCCAGAGATATACTGAGGGCCTCCTCCTGACATGCAGCTTGATAGCCCTGGCTGCTAGCTATGACCAGGAGGCTAGTGAAGAATCCTAGCCTGCCTGAAGATCCAGAGAGCCTTAGTTAGCTCTGAAGATACCCCAGTAGCAGGACAGGACCTCCTGGGAGAAACCTGCAGTTACCTTCAAGCCAAGTAAGGATATTTCCAGCCAAGATAGGCAGAGGAACTATAAAGTAAAGCAAGGATTAATACGGGAGGAAGATATATTTTACCAAGGATTTAAGCCAGCATTTAGACATCCGGGCCTTGGGATTGAAACCAGACAGGAGTTCTAAAAGAACAGTGTACACTATTTCTGAAGAAAGGTACAACCTGATTCTGAGTGTGTTATGGATTTACCCTCTGAGTATCTTGCATGATTAATACCTGCCATCTTGTGAAATAACCCTGCTTGTGAAGCACTTGATATAAAGGACTGCATTACCATCTTGTTGTACAAAGTTGGACTGTTTAAGTAAAGCAACGTTTGGTTCACTATACCACCTGTGTACCTCACTTACTACTACCATCAATCAGTGTGCCACCGTTACAGGCACTGGCGTCACGAATCCAAAAGGGACCTTGCCCCAGGCACACAAAATACCTGTAACATCCAGGGCACCTCATCCACCATCAGGCCTGGTCCCTACATACCGAGTGTGCCCCAGTGGAACTGTGTCTACCTCTCCTTCACTGCCGCATGCCTGCCCAGGGTTCTCCAATACAGTGAGTAACCCTCGATTGCCCATAACCATGACCTCACCATCGCAATACCCTGCAGGTCTGGCGTGCTGCAGATCCCCCTCCGGCATGCCACAGTCCAGGTGTTAGTCCCCTTGAAACAAATTTTCCATCACTATTGTGGCCAGAAAGAGTCCCTGTGGGTTTTAAAATTCGCCTGCCTATTGAAGTCTGTGGCGGTTTCGCCCGGTTCGCCCGGTTCCGTAAATTCGCGTTCGCCATTCGCGAACGGAAAATTTTATGTTCGCGACATCTCTATTTATGTGCCCATTTTTTCTCCAAACATACATTTGCTCATTGTGGCCAAAGAGTTTTATTTTAACCTCATTGGTCCACAGGACTTGTTCCCAAAATGCATCATGCTTGTTTAAATGTTTTTTTGCAAACTTCTGATGCTGAAATTTGTGGTGAGGACACAGGAGAGTTCTTCTTCTACAGGTGAAACTCGAAAAATTAGAATATCGTGCAAAAGTCCATTTATTTCAGTAATGCAAATTAAAAGGAATTGCATTAATGCAGCGTAAAATAAGAAATTTGTGAAAAGGTTCAATATTCTAGGCTTAAAGTGTCAAACTCTAGTCAGCCAATTAATCCATTTCCCCTGAGCAAAAGGTACCTCCAAATTGTGACTTTGGGGTTTCATAAACTGTAAGCCATAATCATCCAAATTATAACAAATAAATGAAACATCTTGCTTTGCATGTAATGAGTCTCATATGTTAGTTTCACCTTTTAAGTTGCATTACTGAAATAAATGCACTTTGCACAATATTCAAATTTTTCGAGTTTCACCTGTAATGACTGTTCCAAGAAGGCCATATTTGTGCAGGTGTCGCTGGACAGTAGAACAATGCACCATAACTCCAGAGTCTGCTTAATCGTCCTGGAGGTCTTTTGCAGTCAAACAAGGGTTTTGATTTGCCTTTCTAGCATTCCTAGGAACAGCTGACTCTGAATTGTTTCTTGGTCTTCCAGACCTTCGCTTGATCTCCATTGTTCTACAGTTTTATATCTTCTTATAGCCTTCTCCTACTTTGTGGGCCTCAACCATTTTGATTTTCAGAGAGTTAAGCAGTCAAAAACCATGGCTGCTGTTTTTTGGAAGAAGGTTAGAGGAGTCTGGGTATTTACAAAGCTTTGAAATTTGTATCACTTGACCTTTCTTAATAATGATTGTAAACAAGCCTTAACCCTAACATGCTATTTAAGGTCTGAGACTTCAGTCAAAGTTATCTGAGTGCTGAAATCTCCTTGGGTGCCAATACCTTTGTAAAGTAATCTATTCATTTTTTCACTCTAAAATTGTACAAAACCAAAATAATACACTGATATTGTCAAAATGTTGAAATGTGTGTTTCATCTTTACCTTTATGCCTTTAGGAGATCTAGTAATCTTCAACTTGCTTAACTGTTCACAGTAACAGTAATTTTGACCAGGGGTGGCCAAACTTTTGCATGGCACTGTACATCAAAGAGGTCCTTCTAGTTTGTTGCATTTGATATAAACTTTACCTTAGTAACCCTCCAACATTCCTTCTATGCTGAGATATGATTACTTGAGTTTAAAGGTGAAAAACCTATATACAAGAATATAACTACTATAATACTGCCTCCTATGTACAAGAATATAACTACTATAATACTGCTCATATGTACAAGAATATACCTGCTATAATACTGCTCCTATGTACAAGATTATAACTACTATAATACTGCTCCTATGTACAAGAATATAACTACCATAATACTGCTCATATGTACAAGAATATAACTACTATAATACTGCTCCTATGTACAAGAATATAACTACTATAATACTGCTCCTATGTACAAGAATATAACTACTATAATACTGCTCCTATGTACAAGAATATAACTACTATAATACTGCTCCTATGTACAAGAATATAACTACTATAATACTGCTCCTATGTACAAGAATATAACTACTATAATACTGCCTCCTATGTACAAGAATATAACTACCATAATACTGCTCATATGTACAAGAATATAACTACTATAATACTGCTCCTATGTACAAGATTATAACTACTATAATACTGCTCCTATGTACAAGAATATAACTACCATAATACTGCTCATATGTACAAGAATATAACTACTATAATACTGCTCCTATTTACAAGAATATAACTACTATAATACTGCTCCTATGTACAAGAATATAACTACTATAATACTGCTCCTATGTACAAGAATATAACTACTATAATACTGCCCCTATGTACAAGAATATAACTACTATAATACTGCTACTATGTACAAGAATATAACTACTATAATACTGCTCCTATGTACAAGAATATAACTACTATAATACTGCTCCTATGTACAAGAATATAACTACTATAATACTGCTCCTATGTACAAGAATATAACTACTATAATACTGCTCCTATGTACAAGAATATAACTACTATAATACTGCCCCTATGTACAAGAATATAACTACTATAATACTGCTCTTATGTACAAGAATATAACTACTATAATACTGCTCCTATGTACAAGAATATAACTACTATAATACTGCTCCTATGTACAAGAATATAACTACTATAATACTGCTCCTATGTACAAGAATATAACTACTATAATACTGCTCCTATATACAAGAATATAACTACTATAATACTGCTCCTATGTACAAGAATATAACTACTATAATACTGCCTCCTATGTACAAGAATATAACTACTATAATACTGCCTCCTATGTACAAGAATATAACTACTATAATACTACTATGTACAAGAATATAACTACTATAATACTGCTCCTATGTACAAGAATATAACTACTATAATACTGCTCCTATGTTCAAGAATGTAACTACTATAATACTGCCTCCTATGTACAAGAATATAACTACTATAATACTGCACCTATATACAAGAATATAACTACTATAATACTGCTCCTATGTACAATAATATAACTACTATAATACTGCCTCCTATGTACAAGAATATAACTACTATAATACTGCCTCCTATGTACAAGAATATAACTACTATAATACTACTATGTACAAGAATATAACTACTATAATACTGCTCCTATGTACAAGAATATAACTACTATAATACTGCTCCTATATACAAGAATATAACTACTATAATACTGCTCCTATGTACAAGAATATAACTACTATAATACTGCTCCTATATACAAGAATATAACTACTATAATACTGCTCCTATGTTCAAGAATGTAACTACTATAATACTGCCTCCTATGTACAAGAATATAACTACTATAATACTGCACCTATATACAAGAATATAACTACTATAATACTGCTCCTATGTACAAGAATATAACTACTATAATACTGCCTCCTATGTACAAGAATATAACTACTATGGGGGGGCGGAGCCTGGCTATGTAGCTTGATGGCTGCAAGTTGCTGAGCTCCTCATCCTTACCAGCGAATTAACCCCTATAATAAGCTTACAGCACCGCTCTGATGGGCAAAACGGGCAAGGATCGATCTAAGGATCAAGCGGATCCTACCCCTGTGAGATCCAGACAGCCTGACATGGATCAATTCCTTAAAAAGCATGCGAAGCTTCGGTCGGCCGAGACCCCCAAGATGGCGCCCGCTCCGGCCCGGGCATCCGACATGGAGGAAGACACAGATGGCGGGAGTGTCTCGGATGCCTCCACCTGCAAATCGAGGAGGCAGAGGGGCTCATTCACTAAAGCGGCACTCCTGGAGGTGCTTAATTCAGCTTTAGCTCCGATCAAAAGGGATTTATCGGAAATCAAAGAGGACCTCCGGAGCATGGGTCACCGGGTGTCTGACCTGGAAGGCGCGCAGGAGGAGGCTCTCCGGAGGGAAGAGAAGACATACAAAGCAATCAGCTCCCACACTGACCTGCTCAACGAAGCGCTCCTGAGGGTCGAGGACCAGGAGAACCGCAGCCGCAGGAGGAATCTGAGGATTCGCGGGCTCCCAGAATCATTTGCCAACGAAGCGCTGCAGAAAGTGACGCATGAGATATTCGCTGACCTGCTGGGGCCTGAGAGAGCGGATCGAATAGTTATTAAAAGGATCCATAGGGCGCTTAGGCCTAAACCTAAGAATACCGATCCCCCACGTGATGTCATCTGCGGCCTCCTCAGTTTTATCGACACCGCAGCACTCATGAGAGCCGGCAGAGAAACGGAGCAGCTGCAGTATGGAGGTATGCCGATCATGTTTTTCCAGGATCTGGCCCTGTCCACTTTAGCTAAGCGGCGCATCCTCAAGCCGCTCCTGGATGCCCTTAGAGCAGCATCTACCCCGTTCCGGTGGCTATACCAGTTCGGGATCGCGGTCCTTAGAAACGGACGCCAGATCTCCATCCGTTCGCCGAGGGATCTGCATGCCAGCTGGGCCCAGTTGGGGTTATCCCCGATCGAGATTCCCTCATGGATGCCAGCCGATATGGAGGATCCACCTCTCCCGCCACCCCATGTGGCTGAATGGCGCCCTGTTTATAATAAAAGGTCGCCCAAAGCGAGGGTTGAGAAGCCTGATTACCCTCCTACCTGAATATAGGAATTACTACAGAAGATTTCTGCTTTGTTTCCTGCTCTAACCGAAATAGCCGGGACTCAGTGCCTTGTGGAGAAGTTACCTGGTGCCTTACCGTTTCATGAGGGCACAGGGCCCAATTCCAGGCCAGTCCTGTCCGCCTGTTGTGGAGAAGGTTGTTCCAAAGTGCAGAAGAGGCTTATTGTTTCCAGACTTTCTACTGGTTTGTTTAAAGTTCTGGACCTTGCCTGTTCCCTGCTCATTTTATAATTGCAGGGGTTAACCCGGTATTACCTTCGGGTCACCCCCTTTTCTTTGTTTGATGGCCAGTCAATGGCCCTCTATAGCTCTGCGGGACCCCCCACCTGACAGACCCCGGCTGGTAGCCATGATGAGAAAGGGTCATTCAGTCAGGTGCTCAGCAGAGCCCCTTTTGCAAAATGTATTCGCACTATTGTTATGTACCTTACCTGTTTGTCTCCCCTCCTTTCCTCGTGTGTCTTCCCCCCCCCTCCTCCACCATCAGATGTCATATATTGCATATTCAGACGCTGACTGTCTGCTTTCTATTTCAGAATGTCGTCTATTGGGATTTCATCCTTTAACGCCCGGGGAATGAACGATCCTTGCAAACGGTCCCAAATCCTGGCCCTTACAGAGGGATAAAGTGTCTATAGCATTCTTCCAGGAAACTCATTTCAAAGAGGGTAAGATTCCTAAATTGCCCCCCAAAAGATTTTCCCAATGGTTCCACAGCACGTATAGTTCGGCTAGCAGGGGTGTCAGCATAGCGATCCACAAGCAGCTCCCCTTTAAGCACTCTGCCGTCTCTGCAGATCCTGAGGGTCGTTACCTGTTTGTTAAGGGCACTATCGCTGACACTCCTGTTACCCTGGCAACTGTATATGCTCCCAACAGAGGGCAGGTTGCTTGGCTCGTTTAGACCCTAGGCCTATTGTCCTCCTTCAAGGAGGGAATGGTTATTTTAGGAGGTGATTTTAATGCTACCCTTGAACCTGCATTGGATTCTTCAAATGGGAAGTCTGCCATTACACATGCCCGTTTGCGACGCCTTAAGCTTGCCCTACAGAGGTTAGGAGTTCTAGATATCTGGCGCACCACAAACCCTACTGGTAGGGACTTTTCCTTTTATTCAGCTGCTAAATTGTCATATCATAGACTAGATTATCTATTTTTGTCTAAACCCTTCGCTAACAGGGTTATCGAATCCCACATAGGGAACATCACCCTGTCTGACCACGCTCCGGTTTTCCTGAGTATTTCTCTGCAGGACCTCCCAAAGAGGGAATGGAATTGGCGTATTAATGAGACCATCATTTCAGACCCCTCCCATGCTGCTAAATTATCCTCTATCATAACTGATTTCTTCACATCAAATACTTCGGGCCCCGATGCCCCCTCCCCTTCCATTGTCTGGGAAACCCACAAAGCGGTCCTTAGAGGAGAACTAATAGCCTTGGGTGCCCATATTAAAAAACAACGGAATCAGGCTGTGGCGACGCTTCTCTCCCAGATTCAGGCTCTAGGGCTAACGCACAAATCCTCCCAGGCCCTTAGTTGTGCCTTGGAGCTTTCAGAAGCCCGCACTAAGCCCAAGAACCTGTTGAATGTTACGTCAGCTAAGCTGTTACTAAGAGCTAAATTCCGTTCGTATGCGCACGGGGACAAAGGGAATAGGCTAATGTCCGCTTTGGTGAAGAAGCAGAAAACTGACTCCTTCATTGCTGCAGTCAAAGATGACAAAGGCGTCCTACATAAAAGTACTCCAGACATAGCAAAGTCCTTTTGTGCTTTCTATAGAGACCTATACAACCTTAAAACACCAAATAATATGTCACCAGCCCAATTAGGTGAAGCAACGGGGAAATTTCTCTCCTCCCTCCAATTACCTACTATTACCCCCGCTCAGTCAGCCCGGCTTTTATCTCCTATCACAGATGATGAAATTTGTAAAGTTCTCTCCTCCATACCCTCCGGGAAAAGCCCAGGCCCCGATGGTTTTACCATCTCTTACTACAAAACCTTTAAGCAGACATTAATCCCCCATTTTAATACCCTATGTAATTACTTACTCCAAGAGGGTTCTCTCCCTCCCCAGTCGCTTTCAGCCCACATCACGGTAATTCATAAAGAAAATAAGGATCCCCTAAATTGTGGGAGTTACCGCCCTATTTCGCTTCTGAATACAGATGTGAAGTGGTGGGCCAAGATCTTGGCTCAACGGATTCAGTCGGTTCTCCCTGGCATTATCAACGAGGAGCAGGTGGGATTCGTCTCTGGCAGACAGGGGAGTGAGAATACGGTCTGTGTCATACAATTGATCACGCATGCTCGGAAACACTCAATACCTTTAGCTCTTCTCAGTACAGATGCAGAAAAGACCTTTGACAGGATCAGCTGGCAATTTATGTCTCGGGCACTGTCGAAGTTCGGCCTTCCGGACCAGTTCATCCAATCCATTTTCTCACTTTATTCGCTCCCCTCTGCCAGGATACGAATTAATGGAACACTCTCCCCAGCTTTTCCCATTACTAATGGGACGCGACAAGGTTGTCCGCTCTCACCTGCCCTCTTTGTTATTGTCATGGAGACCCTGCTGGCCAGGATCAGGCAAGATCCAGACATTGAGGGGATCACCTTGGGGGCACATACCCATCTGACGGCTGCTTTTGCAGACGATCTTTTGGTTATAACGTCCAACCCTCTAACCTCTTTCCCTAGACTTCAAGCCCTTTTTGAAGACTATGGAACGGTCTCAAATTTTAAGATTAACTATACTAAGTCACAGGCCCTGAATATTTCTTGCCCACCCGCTACTGTCGATACGCTCAAAGGTTCCGCTGCTTTTTCGTGGGCCCCCAAGTCAATCCCTTTTCTGGGTACACATATTTCAGCAAATCCAGAGGATCTTTTCGAGTTGAATTATGTCCCTTTACTGAAATCCATTAGATCACACTTACAATCTCTGAAACTTCCGTTTATCTCATGGATTTGACGGAAAAACTTCATTAAAGCTTTTATTGTCCCCAGACTGCTTTATCTCATCCAAACCCTTCCCATCTGGCTACCCCATTCCTTCTTTGTGGAGGTCCGCAGGGTCATCTCAACCTTTGTTTGGTCTGGTGGGTCCCCCAGATTGGCTTATGCCACTCTCACTCGGGAGAGAAGTTTGGGAGGCTTCGGCCTTCCCGACATCTACCTTTATTACAAAGCATCAATGCTAAACAGAGCGAGCCTCATTTCCTGGCGCCCTCTCGGCCTTGTCTCCCGACTCTAGTGTGATTTGCTTACATATAGGGACAAGTTAGCTCTTTGGGGATTACGCAAATGTACTGCTAATAATAAGTATACCTCCCCCTTATGGAAAGGTCTGTTACTGGAATGGTCCAAACTATACAGGTCCTCGACCCTCAAGTTCCCAAGCTTGAGTCTTCCCTTAGATCTGCTTCAAGCATATATCCACCCTACCATCTCTAATCCATCAGGAATCTGGGCTATATTATCCAATCTGAAACTGGAAGACATCATGACTGTCTCAGGTGCCTTGAATTGGAGCAAAATATACGAAATCCCGAGGGTCCAAGGGGCCTCTTTTCTAGCGCTTATGGCTTTTAAGAAAGACTTGGCACTTTTGGAAACATTTCCTAGGCCTGCGGTAGATCCCTCATGGATAGAAGGGAAAATTTCTAACGCCCTTCGCCCTAAGAAACCTCTCTCCACATTTTACAGGGAGCTGCTCTCCTCCGCACCTCCAGACCTGTGGTTCCTTACAGCCTGGGAAAAGGAGTTGTCCATGACTCTATCGGAACCTGAAAAAGCGTTCATTCTCACACACTCACATGGTTTCAACCGCTGTATTAAAATTCAGGCTAACTCTTATAAATTACTTACGAGATGGTATAAGACACCAGAATTCCTTCACAAGCTTAATCCCGCTATCCCAAACGGTTGCTGGAGGTGTGGAGGAGGTCTTGGCTCTTTATCTCATATTTGGTGGAGTTGCGAGAAAATAAAACCATTCTGGGTAGAAGTAGAAGCAGCTATAAACAAGATATGTAATATCCAGATTACCTTAGATGCAAAACTCCTGTTGCTCTGGTGCCCAAATAGCACGCTCACCCCTTCAAAGTATAATCTACAAACCATGCTTATTACAGCAGCTCGACTGCTGATCCCTCTACTGTGGAAGAATGAGTCAGCCCCATCGTTCTTGATGTGGTCCGAGAAAATTGATCAATTATATCGGTTTGAAGAGTTAGCCCACTGGGAAAACCACTCTAGGGCAGTTTTTGTCAAAATATGGTCTCCTTGGAAGCTATATCGCAAATTCTAGGCTTAGATATGTCTTGATTTAAGATTATGATTGACATTTAACTATCCCCCCCCTCCCCTCTTTCCCTCAATCCACCTTCCTTTGTCTTGTTATACCTCCCTCATCAGCTATTTGTTTACATATTTCACTCTATTATCTGAAGTTGTGTATGCAATCATCTTGAATACATTGTGTTTGCTGACTATGCACTTATCCAGCTGCGTCTGGACACGAGATGTATGAATCTTTACACGACTTTGTACTTTTCTCAAATAAAAAGAAATTTGATAAAGAATATAACTACTATAATACTGCTCCTATGTACAAGAATATAACTACTATAATACAGCTCCTATTTGCAAAAATATAATTACTATAATACTTCACCTATGTACAAGAATATAACTACTATGAAGAATATAACTACTAGGGCGGAGTCTGACTGCTGACCTGAGCAGTCGCATGTAGGAGAAGCTCCTGTCTATGCAATCCTGCAACCTGGTATATATAGCAATTTAGCCCACCAAAGTATGGGGAAAGTTGGCAGATACCTTCCTAAAGAGAAATCTGACTCTCCGAAACCGGATCGAGGGGTCTCAGACATGGAAAGGTACTTGAACAAGAAGCCCTCCGGTGCGGGGAGCGGTGCGGCAAAATGGCGCCACATGACGCAGACGACTGGCCACAGGAGACTGATGGAGCTATCGGAGGCATAGAAGACAGGCCTCAGCCCACAGGCATAGCACCTATATAGAGGACATTCCTCCAGCAGGCCCTCTCTTCGGCTATTGGGTGCTACAGGACCTCCAGGAAATCAAGTCCGACATTAAACAAATCGGTCACCGTGTGGAGACATTAGAAGGAAACCAGGCTGCTTTAATATCTTTTACCCGCTCTTTGGGAGAAAATACGGTGGCATGCATGGATTCCTTAGACACAGCCTTCTCCCTCATTGAGGATCAAGAGAACCGCAGCAGGCGGAAAAATATCAGGATACGCGGCATGCCGGAGCTGATCCCACACGAGGACTTACCTGAGGCGGCAGCCGCCATCTTCGCCAACCTCCTGGGCACAGAAAACGCAGCAGATATTGATATCGAGCGCATTCACAGATCGCTCAGACCAAAGCCTAAAGATAACGAAAATCCCAGGGATGTTATCTGTGGATTGCTGAGATACACAGATGCGGCGGCCTTGCTTAGAGCAGCCAGGGAGAAAAAAGATCTCACCCATGAGGGGGCCACGATCCTGTTGTTTCAGGATTTGGCACCAACAACGCTGAACAAACGGAGGGCTCTTCGACCTCTTACAGACCACCTGCGACATATCAAGACACCATATAAATGGTTGTTCCCTTTTGGCCTAACGTTTGCGGTCGGGGGCAGGAGGTGCACCATCCGTGTCCCAAAAGATCTAGCTGCGGCCTGGGAGTTACTCCAGACCACCCCAATGGACATCCCATCGTGGCTTCCATCGGCGGAGACGGGGACTCCATTACCTGATTTACCCGGAGTACAGCGGTGGTCCAAAGTGGGACCGAAGAAGAAGACGGGTCCTGGTTTCAGAGACACATGAACACTGCGACCTAAGGGTTCGTCCCTGTGGTTTATCAGTTGGATCCAGTGAGGGTTATGTGTGTTCTGTATGATCCCTCACTTCTATCTTCAGTATTGCAAGTATTATTTGTATTTCACTTTATGGTACTTGTCTATCTCTTATATGACTAGCTTGTTGTGTCTGCCTCTGTCATGTTCCAGTTCCTAATATTCCCCATGTCATGCTGCTGGAATATCTGAGAGTTACATATAACGGGCTATGTTAGTCAATTCCTTGTTATACTGCACCAGGTGGCAGGATTCGCTGGATGCCTAGGATCTATATTCGATCTTAGATCCCCCCCACATGTTTTACATCAGGGGTATACTAGCGCAGTCCTGGTGTCAGCGCATTAACTGGGTGGACGGCATACTGACTGTATGCTCCTTGTTAGGAGTTGTCAGATGTATCCCCCCTAAGTTCTGTTATGTGGCCATGTTCCTAAGTTCTGTAAGGAATGATGGCTGGGTTCAGTTATACAGTTCTATATCTCTATTGCACGATATATTGGGCTGCTGTTGGAGGGCTTTTAAATTCATGAAAGATGTCACGGATTAAATGTACATCCTTTAACGTGAGGGGGTTCAATACTCCACAAAAAAGATCTCAGGTCATACGCCTGTTGCGGAAATACCGCACAGACATATGTTTCTTTCAGGAACTACACTTTAGAACCACGAATGTCCCCACGCTTCAGAAGGGATATTTTAATAATTGGTTCCTTAGCACTTTTGACAAAGCCAAAAGAGGGGTGGGTATTGCCGTATACCTTTTAAGATGACAGACACCCAGACAGATGCTGAAGGTAGATTCATCCTTGTGAAAGGTGTAATAGGCACCCAACCTGTAACTCTAGCGAGCCTGTATAGCCCCAACAGAGGTCAGAAAGCGTGGATCTCTCAGACCTTGCAGGTGCTCAAGGCTTTTGCTGAGGGGATCTGTATTGTAGGCGGAGACCTTAATGTGGCTCTGAACCCCAGTATTGATACCTCGGACGGATCCACTCAGCAAACACAGAGGACCTTGGGCTGTATTAATGCACACATTGCTGATGCTAACTTAACTGATGCCTGGCGTTTGACGCATCCCACAGACAGGGACTACACCTTTTTCTCTGCTGCACATAATGTCTACAAAAGACTAGATTATCTCCTGATATCAAATTCCTGCATAGACATGGTGGAACAGACGGTGATCGACCCTATCACTATTTCTGATCATGCCCCTGTATCGATGGTTATACATATTTCTGGTTTACCCTCCCAGTGCAAGCAATGGAGACTTAATGAAACCTTATTGGATAGAAGGGAGGCAGTAGAGGCCTTATCAAAGAAATTGTCCTGGTATTTTGCAGAAAACTTAACTCCAGACGTTTCCCAGACTATAGTGTGGGAAGCGCATAAATCTGTCATGAGAGGAGAATTTATAGCCCTGGGTTGTAAAATTAAAAGGGAGAGACAGCAAACACTCCACTCCTTACTCAAGCAGATTGCAGATCTTGAAGCCACTCATAAGAGGTCTAAAGCTCTGAAAATACAGCAAGAACTCCTCCTCCTGAGAACGAAACTGAAGGACCATCTAAACATATGCCACGCCAAAGCGTATCAATATGCGCAGTTTCGGTTTTTTTCTTATGGGGACAGAGGTTCGAAGCTGATGTCATCGCTTATAAAACAACGGAAA
Organism: Bufo bufo; assembly: GCF_905171765.1. Lineage (NCBI taxonomy): Eukaryota > Metazoa > Chordata > Amphibia > Anura > Bufonidae > Bufo > Bufo bufo. The sequence continues at coordinate 21,990,920 of NC_053394.1, forward strand.
GACTCTATGTTTATCCCCAGTATAAAATCCTCAGATGGTAAATTACTACATAGAACTGTAGACATAGCAAAGGAATTTAAAAATTTCTATCAGGAGCTCTATGGGTTAGATAAAAGCTCTATTAGCCCAGACCCAATAGTAAATTCTGTGATGGAGGATTTCCTGTCTAACTTAAATTTGCCCCAACTTAGTAGTGAGGAGGGGTCCTCACTGATTGCTCCGGTAACCGAGGAAGAAGTAGGGAAAGTGCTGAGGTCAATGCCCATGGGGAAATGTCCAGGACCGGACGGATTTCCGGTAGGATATTACAAGAAATTTGCTGATATCTTATGTCCTCATCTCACGAATTGGTGCAACTCTCTCCTTACAGGTGGGCGTCTTCCTACTCAATCTCTAGAAGCTAATGTGACTATTCTGCCTAAACCTGGGAAAGACCACACGCTCTGCGGGAGTTACAGGCCCATATCTCTTTTGAACGTCGACGTAAAGGTTTGGGCCAAAATCTTGGCTACCCGACTTAGTTCCTTTCTTCCCAAATTGATTCACCCTGACCAAGCTGGTTTTGTACCAGGAAGAGAGGGGAACCATAACTCTTGCAGAGTCGTCACGGCAATCCAGTGGGCTAAGAAGCATGGTACCCCCCTGACCTTTTTAAGTGTGGATGCGGAGAAGGCCTTCGACCGGGTAAAATGGGGCTTCATGGAGAGGACACTGCAGAGGTTTGGTATCCCTGAACAATTTCAAAAAGCTATCATGACTCTCTACACCAACCCGAGTGCTAAAATTAGAGTAAACGGCACCCTATCACCTTCCTTTCCCATCTATAATGGCACCCGGCAAGGCTGCCCATTATCTCCTGCTCTATACATTTTAGTTATGGAGACCCTTCTCCAAGCCATTAGAGACCACCCTGGTATAAGAGGAGTTAGGGCCATGAAAGACACAATTGAATATATTAATGTTGCCTATGCTGACGACCTCTTGGTGATGGTGTCCAACCCGGTCGAGGCCTTCCCGCATCTCCTGTCCTTATTTGAACTATTCGGCACAGTCTCTAATTATAAGGTAAATTATACTAAGTCGGAGGTTATGAATATTACAGCCCCATCAAAAAGTGTATCTTCCCTTAAAGCAACAACACCCTTTATTTGGCAGACTTCCCACATCACATACTTGGGAATTAATATCCCGTCTAAACTGGAGAACATTTTTCAGCTGAATTATACCCCCCTTTTGTCCGATATACAAAGATTACTAGGATCTCTCCGCATCCCTTACACCTCCTGGATGGGGAGAAAGAATCTGCTGAAGGCTTTTGTGTTACCTAAAATATTATATGTCATGCAGATGCTGCCTGTCTTCCTTCCCTCCTCCTTTTTCACACAGATCCGGAGATTATTCTCTACCTACCTGTGAGGGGGGAGGGGAGCTAGGATAGCTTACAGTAGACTGATTCTGAGGAAGACTCAGGGTGGGTTTGCGCTGCCAGATGTTCAGTTATACTATAGGGCAATCCACCTTAGACGTTGGATGCAGTTACATATCCCTAACTGCTCAACGTTGGGTAATGCCTTAGAAACACTCCAACTCTCTCAATCACAGAGAGCAGCATTGTGGAGCCTGACTACCACATCTCTGCAAAATCATACACTACTTAAGTATGGTAATTAAGCAACTTAATAAAGATCGCGGCTTGTTAGGCGCCCCCTCACTAGCCATGCCAGCAGACTTAGCCCCCTTTGTAGTAAGACCTACATTAGCAAATACTTCCCCAGCGTGGAGTTCCCTTAGAGAATTCACCACCAAAGAGTATTTAGATGCTGCTCTAGGCAGTTTACCAGCTGATCATCCCTTTCACCTAGCCATGCAGTCCTCTAATTTCCTGGGCTTGGCTGACTTTAAGGCAGTCAGTAAGATTCTAATAAATAAGCAGATTCATAAACAGGATCAAACATGGTTCGAGAAAATTCTGTCCTCCAGCTCGCCACACAGTAGACTGATTTCCCTATTTTATTTAGGCCTAAACGTACCCCGAGCTAATGACGCTCCTCTGTTTCTAAAAAACCTGGGAGTCAGAATTAGATAGGTCCTTCACTGAGACGGAGGTTCTCCGGTTATATGCACACTCGCACGGCTTCTCCAGGTGCGTCAAGATACAAGAGCACTCTTTTAAGGTACTCACCCAATGGTATATGACACCGAAACAGTTGTTCCTCAGGGGTCTGAGTTCCAGTGACCAATGTTGGAGATGTAAAGATGGTGTGGGTACACTTTCACATATCTTTTGGTCCTGTCCTCTGATACAACCTTTTTGGGCGATGGTATCTAAGGCCATTAACTCAATTACACACAAGATGATACCTCTGTCTCCTGAGTTAGTCCTTCTATGGTTACCCACCAAAGCTCTTTCCCCTTCTAAGAATAGCCTAGCCACACAACTGATCCAAGCGGCAAGGTTGATAATTCCACAGAGGTGGCTGAGCACAGATCCCCCCACCTTATCCCATTGGATGAATAAGGTAGATCATATACAGCGCCTTGAGGAACTAGCCAGTTGGGAGAATAGATCACATGAGAAACATGCTAAAATGTGGAACCCTTGGTTGCGTTATCGCTTGTCACAAACATCAGTTACTCAATAAAGGTCATCTGACCCTTACGACCTGTACTACTTCACTTTACCTCCAACATCAGATTATCTTATGCTTTTTCAAGATGTGCTTAGAGATGTACGTTACGGTTATGTATGTTTTTGTGAGGCCGTTGCCTTGCTGTTCACCAATTGGATAAAATGTCCCTGTAAACCAAGTGACCGATGCAAGTACACATTTATATATGTTCTAGGCGTGTCCCCACAAGGACCCACTAGTGACTATTATATGGATGTTATGCTTTATTATCTTTGCTCCATGTCATGTCTCTGGTCTGTTTAATAGCATTATTCATACTGCTTAGACATGTTTGGGGGATGTGCCTATCCACCCTGGCTATGCAATGGTCCATTCTTTTTGTCTTAATACTATGACGTAAGGTCACTTGTGTAATAACTACCTGCTTCTTTTCAATAAAAAGAAAATTGTCAAAGAATATAACTACTATAATACTGCTCATATGTACAATAATATAACTACTATAATACTGCTCCTATGTACAAGAATATAACTACTATAATACTGCTCCTATGTACAAGAGTATAACTACTATAATACTGCCTCCAATGTACAAGAATATAACTACTATAATACTGCTCCTATGTACAAGAATATAACTACCATAATACTGCTCATATGTACAATAATATAACTACTATAATACTGCTCATATGTACAAGAATATAACTACTATAATACTGCTCCTATGTACAAGAATATAACTACTATAATACTGCCTCCTATGTACAAGAATATAACTACTATAATACTGCTCCTATGTACAAGAATATAACTACTATAATACTGCTCCTATGTACAAGAATATAACTACTATAATACTACTCCTATGTACAAGAATATAACTACTATAATACTGCTCCTATGTACAAGAATATAACTACTATAATACTGCTCCTATGTACAAGAATATAACTACTATAATACTGCTCCTATGTACAAGAATATAACTACTATAATACTGCTCCTATGTACAAGAATATAACTACTATAATAGTGCCCCCTATGAACAAGAATATAACTACTATAATACTGCCCCCTATGTACAAGAATATAACTACTATAATACTGCCCCCTATGTACAAGAATATAACTACTATAATACTGCTCCTATGTACAAGAATATAACTACTATAATACTGCCTCCTATGTACAAGAATATAACTACTATAATACTGCTCCTATGTACAAGAATATAACTACTATAATACTGCTCCTATGTACAAGAATATAACTACTATAATACTGCTCCTATGTACAAGAATATAACTACTATAATACTGCCTGCTATGTACAAGAATATAACTACTATAATACTGCCCCTATGTACAAGAATATAACTACTATAATACTGCTCCCTATGTACAAGAATATAACTACTATGGGGGCGGAGCCTAGCCACCGACTGAGATGGACGTGTGAGACTGCTGCTCCTCCATAAACACCTCTAAACGGCCTTTAATAGCGAACAGAAATACCCTAAAGATGGGCAAACACAGCAAAGAACGCTCAGGGGACCCCCCCAGTAGCCCAAAGTTTATGGGAAGTCAGTCTGACCTGCAGAAATACTGGAAACCGCAGAATGACCGGGTAGCTGTTACTGATCCCATCATGGCGCTGAGAGCGGGAAACTCAGGGGACCCGGCTTCTGACCTGAGCCTGACAGGGAGCGATCATGGAGATCCTGCAACATCCCTCATCACCAAGGCCTTCTTAAAAAAGACCATATTTTAAGCCATGCGACCCATCATGGAGGAATTGTCTGACATCAAATCTAACCTGCGACAGATGAATTGCAGAGTCGAGGGTCTGGAGGCTAGGCAGGCTGATATGGAGACCCTAACTGATGCCATGACTTTGCGCTCCGCTCAGCACACGGAATACATCAACAGATCTCTCCTCCTCATAGAGGATCAGGAGAATCGGAGCAGGAGGAAGAATATAAGAATTAAACAGCTCACAGAGCAGTACGCGCCTGAATCCTTGAGGAAGGTCGCCATGGAAATCTTCCCATCCCTGCTTGGTCCGGAGAGAGCTGCAAGCGTGCTCATAGAGCGCATCCACCGAGCACTGCGACCTAAGCCCAAACAGGGAGAGCCTCCGCGAGACATCATCTGCGGCCTCCTATCTTTTGTGGATACCGCACAAATCCTGCAAGCAGCAGAGAAACCCGTCCGGTTACTTATGGAGGTGAAGAGATTCAGTTCTACCAAGATGTCGCCCCCTCGACGCTAGCCAAACGGCGCATCCTGAAGCCGCTCTTAGAGGCCCTGCGTGAGAAAGGCATCCAATACTCCTGGGTCTTCCCATTTGGCCTGGCTGTCTGGATTAACGGGAAGAGGCTCACTGTTCACTCGCCGGACGACCTGGAAAGAGTGTGGCTTGCGCTGAACTTTGAGCCGTTAGCTATACCATCGTGGCTGCCCTTACCTCCAGAGGAAGATCTCCCATCGTCATCTCAGAAGAATCTGGGACTGCCGCAGCGCTCTACCGGAACATCCAGGTCTAGAAAAGGAGCTCCGGGATCCCTTTCCTCCAGAAACACCTGAATGCAGAGGAGGACTTGCTTTATATATGAGCCTGATGCTGTTCGGGCTTTCTGTGAGTCATATTACCGGGACTTGTAGAGTTAATAGTTAAGGTTCCCCCTAAACAGAAGACCACCCTCCTGTTGCCCCTTCTATACTAGGTTTAATCAATGTCCATTAACAGCAGCGCTCAAACAAGATGTAATACTTACATAGCCTCTCCTGTTAGGCTTCTATGACCCTGGGGCCCCTTCTGTATATATCGCCACCAGCAGGGATCCACTCTCTGGTCAGGTCTCTGCCTGGTTGCGCCGGATCGCATACCTGTGTGTGCGGGCGGCGCTGCGCTCACTGCTAGATCAGGGAGTGGAGGAGTAGTGCCGCTCTGGGCGCTTGCTGCGTGTGTGGAGATGCGCTGCCACGATCGGTAAGCGATCTTCACATAGAGGAGTAATGCTGCTCTCAGTGTTAGGTGTGTGGTGGTGCGTCTCTGCACTAACTAAATACTATGTCTATACAATAATGTGTAACTTAACTACATTGATGTTTTCAGGAGTTTGAGACCTGGGGTTTTAGCTGTCTTCTGGGTGTGGGTAGAGGATGCTGCCCTGCTCTTGAGTAAGCCAGCTCCCCAACATAGGCATTACTCCCTGTCACCTCACCCATGACCCTGTATGTCCCCAATCCCAATCATCAGACATTCCCTCCCTCCTTCTTTCCCCCTCCCCTCCCCTGCCAACCTTTCCCCCCCCTTCCCCCTATATTTAAGGTGGTCGAGTATAGAGATGCCGCCTATCCCCTGGGCTATGTGTGGCAGCCTAATGTAGCTCCTAAAAAATATGTAGCTGAATAGTGGCCCAACTGCACGCAAAAGATGGCATATTCGCGGGGTTCCCCCTTCCCCCCTCCTGTTTTTTGTGCTGGGGGGGTGGGGGTTTGGGATCCCCCGGCTGCGTCCATACAACAAGTCAGAGGCTATGCTGTTGTCCTTTGAGTTTAGAGTTCTCGCATACCTGGCTAGGTTGTGGGAAAATGGTAGAGGGAAGATGCAGATCTTTCTTCCGCCTCCCATGGCTCTATATTTCTTGTGTTACCAGTTAACAAGAATGTAGATTTTGCGTTTCAAAAACGTTAATTCTGTTCATGTTTTGTATACCTATTATTATATGACAATTGGCGGCGACGAGGTGTCCGTCATGTCTAGGCACTTTTGTGGTATTACCTCATTCTCCCCCCCCTTCTATTAACACCTGAAGGGATTCTATCCCTATTGATAGTGTGTCCACAGCAGAACAGGACACACATCCTGCACATCTTATTCCCTACGTAAGGGATTTCCTATCTCCCCTATTATATCCCCAAATCGTTGGGATTTATTCCTGTTTTTCTAGATACTGAAAATCCTTGTGTCTGTTTTTGGTGTCTCTCATTGTTGTCTGTGTCTTGTGTGTCCTCGTGGTACCCCCCGTATATTTTCTGTCTCCTTCTTACCAGTCTCATAGCTCCAGAGAGATCGACCACAGCTACGTAGATTGCTCCCCACCTGAGAGTCGAATCCGCACGAAATGGCTGTTGTGGTGGCATCGTACAACGTAAAGGGACTCAATGAACCTTGCAAGAGAGCCCAGGTACTGTCTCTGCTTCAGAAAGAAAAGGCATCTATCATATATCTGCAGGAAACACACTTCAAAGCCGGTAAGGTGCCCAATCTCTCTTCTACTAAATACTCGCACTGGTTTCACTGTCCATTCTCCTCGGCCAGTAGAGGGGGGAGTGTAGCGATTCATAAACAATTATCCTTTAAACATTTAGCGACGGAGGTGGATCCAGATGGGCGCTACATTTTCGTAAAAGGCTTATTGGCGGATAACCCAGTGACACTTGCTAACCTATATGCCCCAAACAGAGGTCAAATCCCTTGGCTAACTCAAACCCTGACACACTTATCTTCTTTCCATGAGACTTTAGACTTTAATGCTACCCTAGAGCCGGACCTTGATTCTTCGACCGGTCGCTCGGCCCTTTCTCACAAGCTGTTAAAGAGCCTTAAGCAACATCTTAAGAGAGTAGGTGTAGTAGATGTGTGGCATACTCTAAATCCGGTTGAGAAAGACTATACATTTTACTCCTCTGCGCAAGCATCTTATCAAATAATTGGATGATTATGTACTCTGCACACCTTGGGTCCAGTGTGGGTGCCTGTGAGAGTGGTTTAGACAATATAGGTTAAATATCCACGGCACTCCAAAAAGTTTTTGCAAGAATAATTTCATTTAATTCTTAATAAACAGAATGCTGTTGATATACATCCAGTGCAAGTTCATTTACATATAGTAAGTATTTTATGCCATATCAGATAGAAAAATCCCGAACGTTTCGGTCTGTACGACCTTCTTCAGCGGGGTCTAAAGAGATATATAACATGTATATAATGTAATCATACAGGTTTCTTGAGTATAACTGACATACTGTTATTGAAAGAAAAAAATGAGGGAAAAAAGCAGTGTACTAATAAAGGTTTAGTCCTAATATTAAATCTAAAGAGACAAGGGGTGAAAAAAACAGGGTGAGGGTTAAAAAGCGAAATCCCCAGTTTGCACAGGAGTGGGGGATGCAATTTCTATGGTACCAAGGTAAAGGTAAGACTGATTTGTTGGGTATAGATCGGTACACTCTATATTATAGTCGTTCTGTTGGTAGATATAGGATAAAGTCATGACGTACCTGAAGGCAGAGAGAATAGGCATGCGCTGGATGTGAATTGTGTGTGGATCTGGCGCCCTTTTTAAACTTGTTGGCCGCATGGGGCGGCGTTCCTGAGTGACGTATGGGCGTCTGTATTAGGTCAATGTATGCGCCGGGATCGAGCCGTCAGGTGGGGCGCTCAATAGTGACGTAGTCTAGCTATGTTAGGGAGCAAGTGTGCGCCCTGTCTGTGTGGCCGAGAGGAGAAGCGTGCGTCCTGACGTCATGTGTGCGCGCGCGCATGCGCATATAGCCTATAGGTACAGTGTGGGCAAAGAAGTGGGCACGGTCGTGATGTGGATACCGAGGGGGCTATAAAGATAGCAGGCTATTTACATGGGGGAGATGTGATCATGGTATCGTTGATGGGTAGGATTACAAGATAAGATGTGCAATAATCATATTTCTGTGGTAATTTCTATGTCCCTCAGCATGATATTTACAATTCTGTGATAATCATTTGACATATATGATCAAACAATAATTGTACATTGTTATACATTTTATATTGTGGTTCATCATAAACATAATAAATGAGATATGTCACTGGGATATCGTTATATTCATGATATACAGAAAGGAAAAGTACCATAGTGAGTGATGACAAATTAGACAAGTAAAAAAAGGAAATTAGACAACAAAATTTTTGGTAAAGATAAATTATAGAATATTAGTAATATTAATGTAAGAGTACAGAGATCCGGGAAAACTGCTAGCATGGGGTGAGAGGCGGGGGGGGGGGGAGGGAAAAGAAAAAATAATAAAAGAAAGTGTTCGGGATTTTTCTATCTGATATGGCATAAAATACTTACTATATGTAAATGAACTTGCACTGGATGTATATCAACAGCATTCTGTTTATTAAGAATTAAATGAAATTATTCTTGCAAAAACTTTTTGGAGTGCCGTGGATATTTAACCTATATTGTCTAAACCACTCTCACAGGCACCCACACTGGACCCAAGGTGTGCAGAGTACATAATCATCCAATTATCCGCTACCTGCTACTCAAGCACCCTATGTCCCATAATACCTTTTCCTACGATGAAGAAACCTCATCGAATATTATTTCACAGATACAGTTACCAAGCGATTTCCTACAGATTCCAGCACAGGAGTGGAAGACCAGAGACCTCTCTCGTGACCTACGTCGACTCACCTCACTAGAACTACACTGCAGTACCCTCACAGAATATCACAAATGTGGCCGCATCCCAAGGGGCTTACGATCACACCTAAGACCAACACTATTTAAAGAAGACAACGATTTCTGCGACAGATTTGAACAAATCCTGAATAAATGTTCACTAGACCTCATACTTCTTACAATTGAGAAGTCACATCAAACCATCACGGAACTAACCAAACAAATCAATACAACTGAACAACAACTGCAGACCACCCTTTCAGCAGACGAGTGGACATCCATTAAAGACAAGACTACGAAACAAACATCAGAGTTTAGAAAACATACGGAAGAAACAAAGAGATATAAGTATATAAGAGACGCCGAGGACTACAGACTGAACAAAGTTTACAAGTGGCGAGACCCCAATTTTGTCGCACCAAGGGGTTATCAACAATACTACCACTCCCAAGGAGCAAGTACGTCTGGTTCCGAAAGTGACAGACCAACAAAAGCACCTCGTTTTTTAGGCCGTGGACGGGACCGACACAAGCCAGGCAAAGGAAGACACGCAGAGGCGGGAGAAAGAGAAGAGGACACACGGATACTAACACGCTCCCAGGTACAATAGATAACCTAGTGATTAATATCTCTTCTGTGATACTCTCCCCAGCACAAACAACAGTACTTCAAAAGGGCCTGTCATTCTGTCCCTCCAGCCCACTAAACACCTTTCTCCTAGAACAAGAAATGCAGAGGTTCTATAGAACCATTAGATTGAAAGCCCATTTTTCTGATCCTGAGAAACAGATCAAGAATAATTCTCCCTCCCAAAACCCCTTATCACTACACAACCTTGGACTTAAACTCAAGAGCACATACATGCCCCCCAGATCCTACCACCCGGCCGAGACTTACATCACATTCACACAGAAATCTATCCAAGAAGCCCTCAACATGCACCACCAAGGCAAATTTCGCCATACAAATAACTTGTCCCCTGAGGAAATTATGGCAATTAACTCCCTCAAAACCCATAAAGAAATCATTTACAAACCAGCGGACAAAGGCGGTGCCATTGTGGTAATGGATAAATCCATGTACCTCAGTGAGGTGATGTCACAACTCTCAGACAAACAAACATACGAACCCCTACATTCAAATCCCACATCAGCCATTGCACTTAAAATTCAAAAAGTACTCGACCATTACAAATCCATCAACACAATAGATGACAACACAGCAATCTTTCTTACCAAACAACATCCCATCACCCCCGTCTTCTATATACTTCCAAAAATTCACAAAAACTTACAGAATCCCCCAGGACGACCGATCGTAGCATCCACTGACTCTATTCTATCACCTTTATCAATCTTTCTTGACCGTATACTCACACCTCTCACCAAAACCGCCCGGTCATTTATCCTAGACACCAATGACTTCATCAACAAACTACGGAACATTACAGTGACACCAGATACCCTACTTGCTACCATGGATGTTAACAGCCTATACACCTCTATTTCACATGAGAAAGGCATTATAGCCACCAAACTGCTCTTAGCATCACATTCACAATTGTCCATAACAGAACAAGAATTCTGTATACAACTTTTGTCACTTGTCCTCAATGAAAACCACTTCTTATTTGGTGACCAATTCTACGTACAGAAACGCGGGACCGCGATGGGGGCCAATATGGCGCCGCCTTACGCAAACACCTACATGACTGACTTTGAAAACAAATTTGTATACACCCATTCCCTTTACCAACATCATGCTAAAGTTTGGTTACGTTTCATAGATGATATTTTCATCATATGGGACGGACTCAAAACTCATCTAGAGACATTCTACAATTACCTCAATAACATTTATCCGGAACTAGGTTTCACGATACACATTGACAAGAAAGAGGTCAGTTTTTTGGATACATTAGTGAAAAAAGATATTAATAACCAACTCCAATTCGACTTATACACAAAACCCACTGATAGGAACAGTTTACTCCACTATTCCAGCTGCCATCCCCATACCACCAAGAGAGCGATCCCACTATCCCAAATTACAAGGGTCGAACGAATAGTCTCGGACCCAGCAACACGGTCACAGAGGGTCACCAAAATGAGTACAAAATTCACCAACAGGGGATATCCATCTGATCTAACCAAACAAAAAAGTCAAAGACCACCCACTATACCTAGGATAGACGCACCTCGTATACCCTGTGTCACCACATACCACCCCCTCATGCCTAAAATACACAGTATAGTGCGCCAGAATTGGTCGATCCTACAAAATGCTTACCCATCGGTCAAAGAATTCGAAAATCCCCCACGGACGTGCTATAAAAGAGGACCCAATATAAGAGACAAACTAATCCGGGCGGACTTCGGTGGGATCCAGAAGATCCCAAAACAACGTTTTTTGCAGAATCCTAAATATGGAACCTTTCCATGCCTGCATTGTGGTCAATGCTCCAACGTTTTGAAAGGTGATTTGATCACGCATCCACGAACAGGTAAACAGTTCCATATCAAGGATTATTTTACATGTGACTCATCCTTTGTTGTTTATATGATCAAATGTCCGTGCGGACTCGTCTACGTCGGGGAAACTACCCAACACGTACGTGATCGTATATGTAAACACAAATCCACAATACGGACCAAGCAACTCCTTTTACCAATACCGGCACACTTCGAAAAACATAAACATCAAATTGCGCAACTGCGGTTCCAGGTCATCGAACAGGTACACCAACCAAGACGCGGGGGCAATAGGATTGCACTTTTACAACAAAGAGAATCATACTGGATTCACAAACTGGACACACTTGAACCAAAAGGTCTCAATAGGGAATGTGATTTTCGTATATTATCATGATGATAATTTATTCTTTATTTCCTTGTTCTAGAATCGTTGATGGGGACTAGGCGAACATGGGTGAGATTACAACCCCCCCCCCTCCCACACTCCCCCTCCCCCCCCCTCCCCTTCTTTTATTCTTTTTTCTCTCCCCTCCCCCCCCCCCGCCTCTCACCCCATGCTAGCAGTTTTCCCGGATCTCTGTACTCTTACATTAATATTACTAATATTCTATAATTTATCTTTACCAAAAATTTTGTTGTCTAATTTCCTTTTTTTACTTGTCTAATTTGTCATCACTCACTATGGTACTTTTCCTTTCTGTATATCATGAATATAACGATATCCCAGTGACATATCTCATTTATTATGTTTATAATGAACCACAATATAAAATGTATAACAATGTACAATTATTGTTTGATCATATATGTCAAATGATTATCACAGAATTGTAAATATCATGCTGAGGGACATAGAAATTACCACAGAAATATGATTATTGCACATCTCATCTTGTAATCCTACCCATCAACGATACCATGATCACATCTCCCCCATGTAAATAGCCTGCTATCTTTATAGCCCCCTCGGTATCCACATCACGACCGTGCCCACTTCTTTGCCCACACTGTACCTATAGGCTATATGCGCATGCGCGCGCGCACACATGACGTCAGGACGCACGCTTCTCCTCTCGGCCACACAGACAGGGCGCACACTTGCTCCCTAACATAGCTAGACTACGTCACTATTGAGCGCCCCACCTGACGGCTCGATCCCGGCGCATACATTGACCTAATACAGACGCCCATACGTCACTCAGGAACGCCGCCCCATGCGGCCAACAAGTTTAAAAAGGGCGCCAGATCCACACACAATTCACATCCAGCGCATGCCTATTCTCTCTGCCTTCAGGTACGTCATGACTTTATCCTATATCTACCAACAGAACGACTATAATATAGAGTGTACCGATCTATACCCAACAAATCAGTCTTACCTTTACCTTGGTACCATAGAAATTGCATCCCCCACTCCTGTGCAAACTGGGGATTTCGCTTTTTAACCCTCACCCTGTTTTTTTCACCCCTTGTCTCTTTAGATTTAATATTAGGACTAAACCTTTATTAGTACACTGCTTTTTTCCCTCATTTTTTTCTTTCAATAACAGTATGTCAGTTATACTCAAGAAACCTGTATGATTACATTATATACATGTTATATATCTCTTTAGACCCCGCTGAAGAAGGTCGTACAGACCGAAACGTTCGGGATTTTTCTATCTGATATGGCATAAAATACTTACTATATGTAAATGAACTTGCACTGGATGTATATCAACAGCATTCTGTTTATTAAGAATTAAATGAAATTATTCTTGCAAAAACTTTTTGGAGTGCCGTGGATATTTAACCTATAGCATCTTATCAAAGACTCGATTACCCGTTCCTATCTTCGGCCCAGATTCACAGAGTATCAAAGACGTTCATAGGTAGCATCACTCTCTTAGACCATGCCCCGATCTTTTTGCATCTTCATATCTCAGACCCCCCCTCTAGGGAACGGGTCTGGAGGCTGAACGAGACTCTCCTCGCTGATGTTAATCATAAAGCCAAAATCGCAAAAGCCATCTCTGAGTACTTCACTACTAATACTGTGGGACCATCAGCTCCTTCCCCATCCATTGGTTGGGAGGCGCATAAGGCCAAAATCAGGGGCGATCTGATATCTCTAGGAGCATTCGCCAAAAAACAGCGCACTTTAGCGCTGTCCAACCTGCTTGATCACATCTCAAAGCTAGAGCTCTCCCATAAAAGGAATCAGGCTCAAGCTGTCCTGAATGAACTCTCAGTAGCCCGCTCAAACCTAAAGAATCTATTAAACGTAACTTCTGCCAAGCTTCTCATGCGTTCCAAATTCCGAGCTTATGCACACGGTAATAAGGGGAACAGATTAATGTCAGCCCTAGCTAAAAAGCAACTAGACACTTCTCGTATATCCTCCATTAAAACTTCAGACGGTAAACAGCTTAAAACCACGCCAGATATAGCCAAAGCGTTCTGTGACTTCTATGCCGAGCTTTATAACCTCCCTTCCCCAAACCAGACGTCGGCTGCTGAAATTAAGGCAGCGACGGATAAATTCCTTGAGACATTGTCACTTCCAGTTTTGTCTAGTGATAAAGAGTCAGCCCTGACAGCGCCAATAACAGATACCGAACTACGTGAAGTTCTTGCATCGATGCCCTCGGGCAAAAGTCCAGGCCCTGATGGCTATTCCATTGTCTATTACAAGACATTTATAGATATTTTAGCACCGCACTCTAGAGATCTGTGTAACCACCTCTTGACCGGGGGAACCCTTCCTCCTCAGGCGCTGGAAGCACACATCACCATAATACCAAAACCAAACAAAGATCCCACGTTATGTGGAAATGACAGACCAATCTCCCTCCTGAACACAGATATCAAATGGTGGGCGAAGATACTAGCTACCCGACTCCAATTGGCCCTCCCAGACATCATTAATAGGGAACAAGTAGGGTTCGTCCACGGCAGACAAGGCAACGAGAACACTAAGCGCTTGCTGCACTTGATTGCCTGGGCCAGATCAAAACATTGCCCTTTAGCACTTTTAAGCACTGACGCAGAGAAGGCCTTTGACAGGGTAAGCTGGCAATTCATGTCCACTGCCATGTCAAGGTTTGGCTTCTCCCCCCAATTAGTCAATGCAGTATTGTCTCTCTACTCAGCCCCCTCAGCCAGGGTCCCGGTTAATGGCTCTCTTCCCCCCCCTTCTCCATTGCCAACGGAACCAGACAAGGTTGCCCCCTGTCTCCGGTGTTATTTATAATTGTAATGGAGACCCTATTATGCAAGATTCGTCAAAATCCTAAGATTTCTGGACTCAGCGTGAATAAACACACCCATGTCGCAGCGGCCTTTGCGGATGATTTGCTTGTTCTAACATCCAACCCCACAACCTCCTTCCCGGAACTAGTGAGAATTTTTGAAGAATTTGGTTCTTTGTCCAATTTCAAGATAAATTACAGTAAATCACACGCGCTAAACATAACGTGCCCCCGAAATATGGTCCTAGAACTCCAACGCACCATCCCTAGTTCACATGGGCCCCGCACTCTATACAATATCTCGGCGTTCATATCTCAGCCAATCCAACTGACCTATTCAACTTAAACTACGCCCCGCTTCTGAAAGACATAGGACAGCACCTACAGACAGTGAAGCTCCCATTTGTCTCATGGATGGGCAGAGAAAACTACTTAAAGGCCTACATTGTCCCCAAGTTCATTTATCTCATACAAACGCTACCAATCTGGTTGCCCAATTCCTATTTTAATGATATCAAAAGAATCTTCTCCTCCTTTGTTTGGAGGAGTAAAAAAGCTAGAGTAGCCTACTCGACCCTAACAAGGGAAAAGAGGTTTGGGGGGGTTTGGGCTACCAGATATCCGCCTTTACTACAAGGCCACCTAAGTGATCAGGGGATTGGACATACTAGCTGGTGAGCCAGCGTCAATGTGCGCCCATCTGGAAGCCGCCACCCTTACTTACAGAGAAAAACCTTGCCTTATGGGGGGGTTCGCCCCTGCCTGCATAATTCCACAAATGTATCGTATATGTGGAAAGCGGTACTAGTGGAATGGTCTAAACTGTTTACTGCCAAAGAGCTGAGATTCCCGCACACTCGTCTCCCTCTATCTTTATTACAAGCACATATCCATAGCAATACGCTTTATGCCTCAGGCATCTGGTCACTTCTTCATAACCATTCACTTGATAGTATTAGAAACCAAAACGGGGAGCTGGACTGGTCATCCATACTAGATGCACCTCTAGTGGAAAAAGTGTCTTTACTGCAGATACTGGGCTTCAGTAAGGACATTAAGAAGCTCGAGATGCCTCCCCCCCATAATACCCCACCAACGTGGCTTGAAGAACGTGTGATGATACCCTTCCCTGCTTCAAAAGCTTTATCCAAAATATACAAGCTCCTTCTCTCAGCCGCTCCGCCAACCATGTCGCATCTCACTGCATGGGAAATGGAGCTTTCGACTAAATTTTAGGCTCCTGAAAAAGCAGCAATTTTAACTAACTCGCATGGCTTCTCACGCTGTGTAATAGTGCAAGAAAACTCCTTCAAACTCACGACCAGATGGTATAAAGCGCCTGTATTTCTCCACAAATTAAACCCTTCCATACCTGATGTATGTTGGAGGTGCGGCACTGAACCGGGATCACTGTCCCACATTTGGTGGAGCTGTCATAACATACGCCCCTTCTGGCTCCAAGTCGAAAATACTATTAATCAGGTATGCTCTCCACAGCATCCATTAGTACTGGACCCTAAACTAGTAGTACTCTGGTGCCCAAACCAAACCTTTACCACGTCAAAATCTAATTTACCCACGATGCTACTCACAGCAGCCAGACTACTTGTCCCGCTGAAATGGAAATCAGATAGACCCCCGTCACAAGTGGAATGGCTGGATAAGGTGGACCAGGTATACCGCCTAGAAGAGTTAGCGGCCTGGGAAATGGGAAACCGTCAGAAATTCCTAAAGGTCTGGCAACCCTGGAAGATTTTCCGTGGCTTTGCTTGATCATCTGAGCTTTCCAGCTCTCTCACAGCGACCTCCCCCCCCCCCTTTTTCCTCCTTACATGTTCCCTATATGTCAACCTACATGTTGTCTGCTGTCTACCCTTGTCTACGTGTCATTGTGTTTCCTAGGAACACCTTTTTGGCCATATCAGAAGCCTGACCAATGTTTGGTTCCTAACGTCTTTTTTATCCCATGATTTTATATAAGTCTTTCTTTCAAACAATTGTTGATGTGTAATGTTTGGAGATGTGATTATTCAAACATTACCTTTAATTGTGAAGAAGCAATTTATTTCTTCTTGTAACATTTCGCTGATGTTTAATAAAAAGAAAATTGGCAAAAAATATAACTACTATACTACTGCTCATATGTACAATAATATAACTACTATAATACTGCTCCTATGTACAAGCATATAACTACTATAATACTGCCCCTATGTACAAGAATATAACTATTATAATACTGCTCCTATGTACAAGAATATAACTACTATAATACTGCCTCCTATGTACAAGAATATAACTACTATAATACTGCTCCAATGTACAAGAATATAACTACTATAATACTGCTCATATGTACAAGAATATAACTACTATAATACTGCCTCCTATGTACAAGAATATAACTACTATACTACTGCTTATATGTACAATAATATAACTACTATAATACTGCTCCTATGTACAAGAATATAACTACTATAATACTGCTCCTATGTACAAGAATATAACTATTATAATACTGCCTCCTATGTACAAGAATATAACTACTATACTACTGCTCCTATGTACAAGAATATAACTACTATAATACTGCTCCTATGTATAAGAATATAACTACTATAATACTGCCTCCTATGTACAAGAATATAACTACTATAATACTGCCTCCTATGTAAAAAAATGTAGCTACTATAATACTGCCTCCTATGTACAGGAAGTTAACTACTATAATACTGCTCCTATGTACAAGAATATAACTAATATAATACTGCTCCTTTGTACAAGAATATAACTACTATAATACTGCTCCTAACTACTATAATACTGCTCCTATGTACAAGAATATAACTACTATAATACTGCTCCATGTACAAGAATATAACTACTATAATACTGCTCCTATGTACAATAATATAACTACTATAATACTGTTGTTATGTACAAGAATATAACTACTATAATACTTTCTCCAATATACAAGAATATAACTACTATAATACTGCCTACCATCTACAAGAATATAACTACTATAATATTGCCTCCTATGAACAAGAATATAACTACTATAATACTGCTCCTATGTGCAAAAATATAATTACTATAATACTGCTCCTATGTATAACAATATAACTACTATAATATTGTCTCCCATGTTCAAGAATATAACTACTATAATACTGCCTCCTATGTACAAGAAAATAACTACTATAATACTGCTCCTATGTACAAGAAAATAACTACTATAATACTGCCTCGTATGTGCAAGAATATTACTATAATACTGCTCCTATTGGAGATACACAGCAGCTTTTTTTGAACCACCCTGCAGTGAACCATCATATTTTACACCTCAGTACAAAAACATAAGTTGTATACGTTTTTAGACTTACGTAAAAATATGTTTCGTTGTGTTTGTTCCATCCTGCTACGACAAAGTCAGACCTGTTCACAGATGAATCGGGGCCTAAACCCAGGGCTATAGAAGAAGCGTAGGGTGTCTGTATCTCCAGAGCTATCTCCTGGACTTCTCTGTCGTAACCCCATAGTAAAAGAACAGTGTCGTCTCGTTCCTGAGATTTTATCTCCCTGGAATTTTCTAAATCAAGTGGTCCCCGTGTGGCTAGAACATGAAGAACCCCAGCCAGGAGCAGACAAATATTCCTCCACACCAAACCTTTAATAATATCCATGGTGAGAAGCTCTGGATGGGTGGAATCAGGACATGGTGACGGCACCTTGATGGGTTTGTCATTAATAAAGGTCAGTGACGTTTTATATGATTCCTCCAGAGGTATATATTTCATTCCTCTTTCCTGTGTTGGTGTCATTGAATCCCACTTTATCTTATCAAGACTTGCGGTAACAGAAGATTGTATTCCAGGCTGCGATATGTTTATTCCATCCTTGCCAATAATTACATAAGAATTAAATTAAACTGCCGACTCTGTTTACCCAAGAAAGCTATATTACATGGTAACAGGCTCAAAAGGGATTCTTCAAGGAGAGACAGAATTGGTTACATTTTAAAAAATAAGCCATATTCACTAGTGATGAGCGAGCACCAAAGTATTCGGGTGTTCGGCCAGAACACATTGCTCTATTCGTATGCTCGGCCGAGCACCCGAGTATAATGGAAGTCAATGGGAGACAACCAGGCACCCCCTGCTCGGAAGAGAAGATAGTTTTGTCATGTAAAAACTCATTTGCATAAACATGGGCATATGGGAAAGACATGCAATTGAGCAGAATCTGCCTTGTTTTTCAGCTGTCATAAGACTATGAAAACCAGTAGATGGCACTATTGAGTTATGAACAGCGCCCTCTATTGGTTTCACAGTCTTATGACAAGACAAATATTCTTGTCAGAAGACTATGAAACCAATAGAGGGCGCTGTTCATAACTCAATGGCACCATCTATTGGTTTCATAGTCTTCTGACAAGAATATTAGACTGAGTCTTATGACAAGCTTATTAATGTAGCCTTTTGCATGGAAAATTCGCCAAAAAAATTTGCGATTAGAATATTCGCAATCTACACTAGGATGATATCTGACACCGGGAAAGTTGGGTAATAACTCAATGATAAAATCTGACACTGGGAAAAAAAAAAGATTATATAGCAATATAGAGAATATTATGTAATAATTATGTAGTAAGTCAGTGATAATATTTGACACTGGAAAAGCTGGGTAATAACTCAGTGTAGATTGCGAGTGATTACCCAGCTTTTTCAGTGTCAAATATTATCACTGACTTACTACATACAAACCGGATTCCAAAAAAGTTGGGACACTATACAAATCGTGAATAAAAACTGAATGCAATGATGTGGAGGTGCCAACTTCTAATATTTTATTCAGAATAGAACATAAATCACGGAACAAAAGTTTAAACTGAGAAAATGTACCATTTTAAGGGAAAAATATGTTGAATCAGAATTTCATGGTGTCAACAAATCCCCAAAAAGTTGGGACAAGGCCATTTTCACCACTGTGTGGCATCTCCCCTTCTTCTTACAACACTCAACAGACGTCTGGGGACCGAGGAGACCAGTTTCTCAAGTTTAGAAATAGGAATGCTCTCCCATTCTTGTCTAATACAGGCCTCTAACTGTTCAAACGTCTTGGGCCTTCTTTGTTGCACCTTCCTCTTTATGATGCGCCAAATGTTCTCTATAGGTGAAAGATCTGGACTGCAGACTGGTCATTTCAGTACCCGGATCCTTCTCCTACGCAGCCATGATGTTGTGATTGATGCAGAATGTGGTCTGGCATTATCTTGTTGAAAAATGCAGGGTCTTCCCTGAAAGAGATGACGTCTGGATGGGAGCATATGTTGTTCTAGAACCTGAATATATTTTTCTGCATTGATGGTGCCTTTCCAGACATGGAGGTGCAGCGTACTCAAGTTGTGTTTAGAAATGTTCCTGGGTGTTGTAGTGCAATAGACACTAACCTGAGACGGCTGACTCTCTGCAAGGGCAGGTGATGGTAAGAAATGTTCGTGACGCCAGTGCCAATTAAACGGTGGCACGCCGTTTGCTGATAGCAGGAATAACTGAGGAACCACGTGATGTTAAAGCAGAACTCAAACTTTAGTAGTTATCAAACCTGGCCATAGCTGGAAACGCAGTTCCTTTGCAGACAGTTTGTTGCAGTACATTTGATGCAGGCAATACAGATATAGCAAGGTGACTTCAGAGTGTTAAACACAGGACTTGCAGTACAGGCAGCTTGCACTCTATTCCTGACTGATCCTGGAACATAGAAACTCTTCTCCAAGGTCCAATGCCCTAGCTCTGGCGTATATCCTTGGTTTTATCTCTATCAAGTACCTCCTCTGTTGTCTTGAGTACCTCTTGCTTTTCTTGGCTTGCCTCTGTCTCTCTCAGCTTCCTCAGGCTCTAGAAACTTCTGAACTTAGATTTCAGACTGCCTTTCCCTTCCCTGACTGGGCCTTATATAAACTAGGGCTCCCTAACTCCCTCTAGTGACTAAGAGCTGGAATGACACCCCTAGCAGGCCTGTACATGCAAGTTTCACAGTAACAGGGAAATACATAGCATTACATTCAATTGCATTTTATAACCAACCTCCCCATAAATAAGAGGACACGACAGCACACAAAGTGACCCTTTTGTAGTGAAGGGCATTACCGTCCCCGTACACTACACAAGCTGCCCATGCCAGACTCACTCATGCAACCCCATACCATCAGAGATGCAGGCTTCTGAACTGAGCGTTGATAACAACTTGGGTTGTCCTTGTCCTCTTTGGTCCAGATGACATGGCCTCCCAGATTTCCAAAAAGAACTTCGAATCGTGACTCGTCTGACCACAGAACAGTCTTCCATTTTGCCACACTCCATTTTAAATGATCCCTGGCCCAGTGAAAACGCCTGAGCTTGTGGATCTTGCTTAGAAATGGCTTCTTCTTTGCACTGTAGAGTTTCAGCTGGCAATGGCGGATGGCACGGTGGATTGTGTTCACTGACAATGGTTTCTGGAAGTATTCCTGAGCCCATTCTGTGATTTCCTTTACAGTAGCATTCCTGTTTGTGGTGCAGTGTCGTTTAAGGGCCCGGAGATCACGGGCATCCAGTATGGTTTTACGGCCTTGACCCTTACGCACAGAGATTGTTCCAGATTCTCTGAATCTTCGGATGATGTTATGCACAGTTGATGATGATAGATGCAAAGTCTTTGCAATTTTTCGCTGGGTAACACCTTTCTGATATTGCTCCACTATCTTTCTGCGCAACATTGTGGGAATTGGTGATCCTCTACCCATCTTGGCTTCTGAGAGACACTGCCACTCTGAGAAGCTCTTTTTATACCCAAACATGTTGCCAATTGACCTAATTAGTGTTAATTGGTCTTCCAGCTCTTCATTATGCTCAAATTTACTTTTTCCAGCCTCTTATTGCTACTTGTCCCAACTTTTTGGGGATTTGTTGACACCGTGAAAATTGGAATCAACGTATTTTTCCTTTAAAATGATACATTTACTCGGATTAAACGTTTGATCTGTCATCTACGTTCTATTACAAATAAAATATTAACATTTGCCATCTCCACATCATTGCATTCAGTTTTTATTCACAATTTGTTTAGTGTCCCAACTTTTTTGGAATCCGGTTTGTAATTATTACATAATATTCTCTATATTGCTATATAATCTTTTTTTGGGAATATTACAAATATTCTAAAAAACTAATATCTAGCAATATAGCAAATATAGCAAATATTATGTAATAATTATTAAGTCAGTGATAATATCTGACACTGGAAAAGCTGGGTAATGACTCAGTGTAAGTTATTACCCAGCTTTCCCAGTGTCAAATATCATCCTAGTGTAGATCGCGAATATTCTAATCGCAAATTTTTAACGCAAATTTTCCATGCAAAAGGCTACACTAATAAGCTTGTCATAAGACTCAGTCTAATATTCTTGTCAGAAGACTATTAAACCAATGTAGGGCGCTATTGAGTTATGAACAGTGCCCTCTATTGGTTTCATAGTCTTCTGACAAGAATATTTGTCTTGCCATAAGACTGTGAAACCAATAGAGGGCACTGTTCATAACTCAATAGTGCCATCTACTGGTTTTCATAGTCTTATGACAGCTGAAAAACAAGGCAGATTCTGCTCATTTGCATGTCTTTCCCATATGCCCATGTTTATGCCAATGAGTTTTTACATGACAAAACTGTATAGAAAGGTTATTGAATATTATGTTAGGACAATCTGAAAACTTTTTGTCACTCTAATGATATTGATCTAGGTGTGCAGGTCCACCCAAGCTATTTAACAGATGCAAAATAACTTTGAGGTTTACTGGTTCTCAGTCAGATGAGAGCTGGTATGGAATATCTCATAGTGTACAAGCCTGCCATTGTAAGGTATGCTGGCTGTTATCTGTCTCATGGATAGATTGATGGCTTGCACATACCTGGCTTTTGGCATATAGCCTTTGTGTGGTTGTCTATTGTATGTCATACATAATAGGAGTCTAAGACGCATTCAGCTATCCTCTTAATGCTGTTGCCAAACCATTTTGATGGGGTTTCCATCAATTTGTAACCTTTTTTATGAACCAGACACCCTCTTCTCTTCCGAGCAGGGGGTGCCTGGAGTTCTCCCATTGACTTCCATTGTATTAAATTGTATTCGAGCACCCGCAGTATTCGGCCGAGCACTCGGATCTGCCGAGCATAGAGATGCTGGAGCTGAACAGCAGTTCGGCTGAGCATGCTCGCTCATCACTAATATTCATATTCACATGAGTTCATATTCCGAATATTTGACCCAAAATCAGATGATTTAATGCACAGTGATACCCTTTCACAGTAGATGACAGCGGAAGAGTTAGTTACTTAGCCATCACAGAAAAAGTCATATTTATTGGTCTAAAAACCAAAATTTATTTAATGACAGGCACTCTATCCTTTGGTATAGCATGGAAAAGTAGTATATATTATTTTAGTCAATGTACCATTTTTATTTGAAAAAAATAATTTAAATAAAATTACAAATATTAAATAATCCATACGTTATAATCCAAATCTAATTTCCCTAGCTATCTGGATTAGTCCCAAAGATTACCATTAGAGATCCGAATATACAGTACAGACCAAAAGTTTGGACACACCTTCTCATTCAAAGAGTTTTCTTTATTTTCATGACTATGAAGGTATCAAAACTATGAATTAACACATGTAAAATCATATACATAACAAACAAGTGTGAAACAACAGAAAATATGTCATATTCTAGGTTCTTCAAAGTAGCCACCTTTTGCTTTGATTACTGCTTTGCACACTCTTGGCATTCTCTTGATGAGCTAGTCCCCTGAAATGGTCTTCCAACAGTCTTGAAGGAGTTCCCAGAGATGCTTAGCGCTTGTTGGCCCTTTTGCCTTCACTCTGCGGTCCAGCTCACCCCAAACCATCTCGATTGGGTTCAGGTCCGGTGACTGTGGAGGCCAGATCATCTGGCGCAGCACCCCATCACTCTCCTTCATGGTCAAATAGCCCTTACTTTCAAAGTTTTCCCAATTTTTTGGCTGACTGACTGACCTTCATTTCTTAAAGTAATGATGGCCACTAGTTTTTCTTTACTTAGCTGCTTTTTTCTTGCCATAATACAAATTTTAACAGTCTATTCAGTAGGACTATCAGCTGTGTATCCACCTGACTTCTCCTCAACGCAACTGATGGTCCCAACCCCATTTATAAGGCAAGAAATCCCACTTATTAAACCTGACAGGGCACACCTGTGAAATGAAAACCATTTCAGGGGACTACCTCTTGAAGCTCATCAAGAGAATGCCAAGAGTGTGCAAAGCAGTAATCAAAGCAAAAGGTGGCTACTTTGAAGAACCTAGAATATGACATATTTTCAGTTGTTTCACACTTGTTTGTTATGTATATAATTCCACATGTGTTAATTCATAGTTTTGATGCCTTCAGTGTGAATCTACAATTTTCATAGTCATGAAAATAAAGAAAACTCTTTGAATGAGAAGGTGTGTCCAAACGTTTGGTCTGTACTGTATGTGCGCCGAATTACGTTATAAAATGGCTATTTCCTGGCTGCTGAGAGCCTTTATAGTGGTGTAGAACACTGTGCCTTGCAGTAACACGCATAGGGAGTCTGCTGTGGTAGTGAAACAATACTGTGAGTCCGTATGACATGCAGATGACAGGCGTCGCTCTTACAATCACTGTACACTTCACTTATTTTGGCAGTCACGGGGCCAAAATGACCAAATAACTCATGTATGAACTCAGCCTTACAGGTCAATGTTAGTGCCAAGAAGAAGCGCACTCCTTTTACACTGTCATCAGCTGATTCCACATAGATGTCTACAGAACCTGTTCTATTAAACGCGTATACAAGTAGAGCCCCCCCCCCCCGACAGAGTGGAGAGGGTGTCAGCAGTAGGGTGTCAGCAGTTTGTGTTGACGTCACTTATTATTTTGCCCTTCCTCTGATCCGTCAGAACAATAACCCATAAAAAACGGATCTTGTGTGTGGAGCATCTGCCTTCACTCAGCATTTGCTCAATAATCCATCAGTATTGCTAATGCCCCAAAAAACAGGAGTGGATCTAAAACAGAGATGACACTTGAATGGAAAGCATGTCTTCTGTGTTTTGTACCCACTTGGAGGAAAGCGCAAGGGGCCGTCATTGATGGGAGATACGTGTCACCGAGGTCCTGGCCTTGGTGAGGTAAGAGCCAGTAACTTTAAGTGTCAGCGGCCGCTAGCGCTGACTGACACTATTGATTATTTAGTGTGGCTGTAAAGCCGATCCGGACCGGCTCTTACTGAGAGCAGCCAAAGTGCAGGGTGGGTGGCTGTTCCCCCAGTTCCAGGTCGGGTTTTGGTTTGGGATAAAAACCCAGCCAGCATTCTCAGCTGTGTGGATTATCCTCCATCTGATAGTGGAGCTTTGTCAGTCTGGGTGTTGGAGCCTGAGAGTTTGGGCCGGGACTAAAGCCTGCTATATTGTTTGGGAAAAAGCAAACACCCAAGGACTTATGTGCTTCACCCAAGGACTTGCTGTGAACAAACACCAGACTCAAGGTGACTGTTTTTCCCTGAAACTGACTTTTTTTGTTGTCACTTTTCGTAT
The DNA here is from genome assembly GCF_905171765.1 of Bufo bufo. Classification (NCBI taxonomy): domain Eukaryota; kingdom Metazoa; phylum Chordata; class Amphibia; order Anura; family Bufonidae; genus Bufo; species Bufo bufo. The sequence continues at coordinate 22,016,357 of NC_053394.1, forward strand.
GTTTGAATAAAACACTGCACTGTTTAAGTTAAAGACATTGTCATTGCCTCTGTACTGCATCCGCAAGCCTGTCTACCAGAGCAAATCCCCACAATTGGTGTCGGATGCGGTCAAACACAGTGAGGCAGGCCTGAAGGGCGAAATTTTTTAGGTTTTCTCCGGCACAAGTGCATGTCCTACATTAAGCCGGCAAGGTTATGACCCGTGTCCCCTGAAAAAATTGAGTCGGTCGTGCAGGCCCTCGTGGAGGCTAACAAGCAGCAACAAGAAACTAACCAGCTGCTATTGCAACATGTAATGGTGTTGCAGGCGGCAGGAGCATCCCAGAATGTCCATGTCCGCGCAGCGATTCTGAAGATGACCCCCTCGGATGACGTCGAGACCTATCTGGCGGTCTTCGAAAAAGTGGCCGTGAGGGAAAAGTTACCCTGAGACCAGTGGGAGTGGAGATTTCCAGGGTTTAGCTGGCCCCCTCCAAAAAGTACCCCCCTGCAGATTTCTGGTGGCCTCATAGTGCTCCACCAGGTCGACCATCTCCAAGGCATTATTCGGAGACACCTGGCCAATCTAGTGCTGGAGAGGGTACAGCAAAGCACTACAAAACACATCCGCCAACAGACAGTCCAACATAGCAGTGGGAGTCAATATGTCAGGCTGCAGCCATTTTTGCAATCGGTGCGGCAGATCGTAATATTGTGGTCTGGCGGGTTTAGCCAGCTTAAATTCCCACTGATGCACCCTCAGGGCCCGGACCAATACATTCACCCCGAGTCTCGCCAGGATCTCACCTTTTACTGTTGGGTAGTCGGCCGTTTGATCATCGAGGAGATCAAACAATACTTGCTGGGGACCAAACGCCAGGAACGGAGCAACGACCTTTGGCGGGTTTGGCTGGTGCCAGCCAAACCCGCCCGGGACGTACCCCCTGCAGACCCAGCCCGTCTGCTGGTGGTGTCACGAACCTGGACATTTAAGAGCCGACTGTCCCCATTTATGGCTACAGCCACTCATTGTATTAAAGGAAGCTATGTGCCACAGGTACCTCCGAGACTGTAGACAATATTCACCTGTGCAAGGTGGAAGTGGGGGACACTCTAGCGGTGGCACTGCTAGATTTAAGAAACCTGGTGTCCCTGGTAAGAGCTGCCCTGGTGCGGCACGCCGAGTATACTGGCCGAAAAGTCGGCATTGTCTGCATTCATCGGGACTTAAAGGAGTATCCCACCGCCCTGGTCTCTCTGTCAACGGTGGCCGGCAGGTGGATGCATGAGGTGGCCGTCGCCACAAAGTTACCATATGAGTTGATAATTTGGAGAGAATTTCCAGGTTTCACGGCACTCTGGCCAGACACGAAAGTTCCCGATACCAGGGAGAGAGATGTATTGTTAGCAGAGTGGCCTGGCTCAGGGGGGAGGCCAGAACCTTGGAAACCTGAGTCAGAAGGGCAAGCAGTGGAAGAGGGGGAGCCAACCCAGCTAAGTGTGATGGTGGGAGACGTGGAGGACTTGTCACCGGGTCCTGAGCTGGCAGACATCAATGTCTCTGTGGATAATTTTGGTACAGCACAGCACCAGGACCCGACTCTATCCCGAGCCTGGGTGAATGTGATAGTAGCTGTGGGTGAGTCGCAACAACCGGGGGCCGAGTCTATGTTCCCCCGTTTTGTGGTTTAACAGGAGATGCTGTAGCGGGTAAATAAACTACGGGAAGAGCATATTGAACAGCTGGTGGTGCCCAAGGCGTATCGCAAGCTCGTGTTGGAGTTAGCCCACCAACATGTTCTTGGGGGACACCTGGGCCAGCAGAAAATGCAGGACCGGATTCGACAGCGGTTCTACTGGCCCAGTGTGTTCAGAGAGGTGGAAGAGTATTGCAAGTCTTGCCCAACCTGCCAGATAACCAGCCCCCAGCCACATTTCTGTAGTCCTCTGGTCCCTCTCCCGATTATTGAGGTTCCATTCGAGCGGATCTCTATGGATCTCATAGGCCCAGTACCGAAGTCCGCTAGAGGGCACCAACACATCTTGGTCATCCTCGACTACACCACTCGGTACTCGGAGGCGGTGCCGCTGCGTCATACATCAGCCAAACTCATAGCTAAGGAGTTAATGGAGATGTTTTCTTGAGTGGGTCTGCCTAAGGAGGTTCTGACTGACCAAGGGACCCCGTTTATGTCCAAGGTCATGAGGGAACTCTGTAAGTTGCTCCACATAAAACAGTTATGGACGTCTGTGTATCATCCGCAAATGGATGGCCTGGTAGAAAGGTTTAATAAAACATAAAAAAATATGTTAAAAAGAGTGGTGTCTAAGGATGGGAGGGACTGGGAACTTCTTCTGCCCTATCTCATGTTCGTAGTGCGAGAAGTGCCCCAGGCCTCTACTGGGTGTTCGCCCTTCAAACTGCTATATGGTAGACACCCTCGCTGTCTGTTGGATGTCGCCAAAGAGGCGTGGGAACAACAACCCACACCGCACAAAAGTGTTGTTGTACTTGAAAAAATTGGAGAGGTAGATTACAAGGTACATCAGTCGAGGAGGCGAAAACCGGAGCAGGTGTACCATGTGAATCTGCTCAAATCCTGGAAAGATCTGGAAACCTGTACAGAAGACAGCCCACATCCAGGGTTACCAGGGGAAGCGGATTCGGTCCCTCTGTCTGAAGCAAGGGAAGTGGCTGCCACAGTGAAAATTGCTGACAGCCTCTCCTCTAAACAGGCTCAGGAGGCCAGGGAGTTCGTTAGTCGGAACACGGATGTGTTCTCGGACCTTCCTGGACATACTTCCATAATCCAACATGGCATTATCACTGAACGTCAGTCAAAAGTCTGGTTAAAACGGTACCGGGTACTTGAGGCTCGGCGACAAGCCATCGCCGAGGAAGTGCAGCTGATGCTGCAGCTAGGTGTCATCGAGGATTCAAAAAGTGAATGGGCCAATCCGATAGTCTTAATACCCAAGCCGGACGGGACATTGCACTTCTGTAACAACTTCCGCAAACTTAATGAGGTGTCCAAATTTATCGCATATCCCATGCCCCGAGTAGATGAGCTTATTGAGAAGTTAGGCCAAGCCCGGAATTTTTCTATGTTGGACCTCACCAAAGGGTACTGTCAGGTACCCTTGATGGAGGCTGCCAAGGAAAAAAACAGCTTTCATCACACCAGAGGGGTTGTATCAGTACAAGGTATTACCCTTTGGTCTACATGAAGCTCCCACCACGTTTCAAAGGCTAATGGACATTGTACTCCGTCCACATCGTCGGTACGCTTTGTCTTACTAGGACAATATCGTTATCCACAGCACCGACTGGGAAAGTCACCTACCTAAAGTACAGGCTGTAGTGGACTACCTTAGGAAGGCTGGCTTAACTGCAAACCCGAAAAAGTGCGCGATAGGGTTAGAAGAGTCCAAGTACCTGGGGTATGTAATTGGGCGCGGAATTATTAAACCTCAGGTAAACAAAATTGAGGCAATTAGAAATTTGCCCTGACCTGTCACTACTCAGCAAGTAAATCGTTCCTGGGTATGGTGGGGTACTATATGAGGTTTGTCCCCAATTTTGCTGCAGTCGCTGCACCACTGACAGGCCTTTTTAAGGGACGCAAGTCAGTGACAGTTCAGTGGAATGAACAGGCGGAAAAGGCTTTCTCCGCTCTGAAGTCGGCCCTGTGTGGGACCCCGGTGTTGGTTACGTCCAACTTCAAGAGGGAGTTTGTGGTACAGACAGATGCCTCTGAAGTAGGCTTCGGAGCTGTACTCTCTCAGGAAATCAATGGGGAGGAGCATCCCATTGTTTTCCTGAGCCGCAAACTTACCCCAGCCGAGACTAGGTACAGTATAGTGGAGAGACAGTGCCTGGCCATCAAGTGGGCTCTCGAGTCTCTCCGCTATTACCTGTTGGGAAGAAAGTTCCATCTGGTAACCGACCACTCCCCTCTCAAGTGGATGAGCCAAGCCAAAGAGAGGAATGCTCGGGTCACCAGGTGGTTTTTGTCTCTACAGAACTTCAAGTTTTCCGTGGAACATAGGGCAGGCAGGTTACAGGGTAATGCAGATGCCCTGTCCCGGGTACACTGTCTGGGGGGTGTTCACTCCTCTGGGTTGAACAAAGCAGGGAGGTATGTAGGAAAGTGCAAGGGGCCGTCATTGACGGAAGATATGTGTCACCGAGGTTCCTGGCCTTGGTGAGGTAAGAGTCGGTAATTTTAAGTGTCAGCGGCAGCTAGTGCTGACTGACACTATTGATTATTTAGTGTGTCTGTAAAGCCAATCCGGGCCAGCTCTTACTGGGAGCAGCAAGTGCAGGGTGGGTGGCTGTTCCCCACATTCTAGGCCGGGTTTTGGTTTGGGTTAAAAACCCAGCCAGCAGTCTCAGCTGTGTGAATTATCCTCCATCTGATAGTGGAGCTTTGTCAGTCTGGGTGTTGGAGCCTGAGAGTTTGGGCCAGGACTAAGGCCTGCTATATTGTTTGGGAAAAAGCAAACACCCAAGGACTTATGTGCTTCACCCAAGGACTTATGTGCTGCAGCCTGGTGTGAACAAACACCAGACTCAAGGTGACAGTTTTTCCCTGAAACTGCCTTTTTTTGTTGTCACTTTACGTATGTGTGAATAAAACACTGCACTGTTTAAGTTAACCACTTAAGGACCACAGGTTTATACCCCCCTAGTGACCAGGCCCTTTTTTACAAATCGGCACTTCACAACTTTAACAGTTTATTGCTCGGTCATGCATCTTGGCACCCAAATGAATTTTACCTCCTTTTCTTCTCACAAATACATATTTCTTTTGGTGGTATTTGATTGCTGCTGATATTTTTCATTTTTCTGATATTAATCAAAATAGACCGCAATTTTCTCAAAAAAGTGTATTTTTAACTTTCTCTGGTAAAATTGTTCAAATATAATTACATTTCTATACAAGTTTGTGTCAGAATTTATTGTGCTACATGTCTTTGATAAAAAAAAATCCAATAAGTGTATATTTATTGGTTTGCGCAAAAGTTATAGCGTTTACAAACTATGGTACAAAAATGTGAATTTCCGCATTTTGAAGCAGCTCTGACTTTCTTTGCACTTGTCATGTTCTTGAGGTGCTAGAATGCCAGGATAGTATAAATGCCCCCCAAATGACCCCATTTTAGAAAGAAGACACCCCAAAGTATTCGCGGAGGGGCATGGTGAGTTCATGTATGATTTAATTTATTTTCACAAGTTAGCGGAAAATGACACTTTCTGAGGAAAAAAAAGAAATAATAAAGTTTCCATTTCTGCTAACTTCTGGCAAAAAAAAAAGAAATCTCCCACTGACTCACCTTTTGGCGTTAGGTGTGCGGCAAGAGGTTAAAGATTTTGTCATTGCCTCTGTACTGCGTCCGCAAGCCTGTCTACCAGAGCAAATCCCCACACCACTCCTGCTTTTGGCTACTAAATCTTAAGCCGATTCTGATGAAACCATACAGGCCTTACAGCTGCTACACATAGAGGATCCGTTGTGTGTCTAATATTTTCTTCCTTCTGACAGATCAGAAGAAAGGTCAAATAAATGGTGATATTAGCCAGGCTGAAAGGCAAAATAGTGGCCCAGTCGTGAAGTGGGGAGGGTGGGAACAGCATAAGAAGTCCACAGAGTGGACCTATGACATAGTGGTGAGGTGGAAGCAGCATGATGAGACCACAGAATGGCCCAATAACAGAGTCTGGAGGTGGCAGCAGCATCAGAAGGCCACAAAGTGGCACGACGACAAAAGACTGTGGAGGTGGCAGCAGCATGAGGAGGCCACAGAGTGGCACAACAACGAAGTGTGGAGGTGTCAGCAGCATGAGGAGGCCAGAGTAGCACGACGATGAGAAATTGTGGAGTTGTCAACAGCATGAGGAGGCCACAGAGTATCATAACAACTAGAGATTGCGGAGGTGGCAGCAGCATGAGGAGGCCACAGTTTGGCACGATGATGAGAGATTGTGGAGGTGGCAGCAGCATGAGGAGGCCACAGAGTGGCACAATGACAAAATGTGGAGGTGTCAGCAGCATAAGGGGGCCAGAGTAGCATGACGACGAGAGATTGTGGAGGTGGCAGCAGCATGAGGAGGCCCCCGAGTGGCACAATGACAGAGTCTGGAGTTGGAAGCAGTATGAGGAGGCCACCGAGTGCACAATGACGAGAGATTGTGGAGGTGGCAGCAGCATGAGGAGGCCACAGAGTGGCACAACAACAAAGTGTGGAGGTGTCAGCAGCATGAGGAGGCCAGAGTAGCACAACAATGAGAGATTGAGGAAGTGGCAGCATCAGGAGGAGGCTACAGAGTGGCATAATGACAGAGTCTAGAGGTGCCAGCAGCATGAGGATGCCACCGAGTGCACAATGACAGAGTCTAGAGTTGGCAGAAGCATGAGGAGGCCACAGAAGCACGATGATGAGAGATTGTGGTGGTGTCAGCAGCATGAGGAGGCCACAGAAGCACGATGATGAGAGATTGTGGAGGTGTCAGCAGCATGAGGAGGCCACAGAGTAGCACAATGACAAGAGATTGTGGAGGTGCTAGCAGTATGAGGAGGCCACCAAGTGCGCAATGACAGAGTCTGGATTTGGCAGCAGTATGAGGAGGCCACCGAGTGGCACAAAGACAGAGTCTGGAGTTGGCAGCAGCATGAGGAAACCAATGGCAGAGCATGGTGGTGGCGGCAGTAGCAGCATCAGGAGGAGGACTCAAAGTGACACAATGACAGAGTCTGGAGGTGACAGCAGTATGAAGAGGCCACCGAGTGGCACAATGACAGGGTCTGGAGTTGGCAGCAGTATGAGGAGGCCACCGAGTGGCAAAATGACCGAGTCTGGAGGTGGCAGCAGCATGAGGAGACCACAGAGTGGCCCATTGATAGAGTGTGGAGGTGGCAGAAGCAGCATCAGGAGGAGGCTACAGAGTGGCACAATGACAGATTCAGGAATTGGCAGCAGCATGAGGAGACTGCAGAGTGGCCCAATGAGTGTGGAGGTGACGACAGCAGCAGCATCAGTAGGATACCACAGAGTGGCAAGGTGACATAGTGTTGAGATGGCAGCAGCAGGATACTGCACAGTGGCAAGGTGACATACTGTGGAGATGGCAGCAGCATCAGGATACCACAGAGTGGCAAGGTAACATAGTGTGGAGATGGCAGCAGCAGCATCAGAATACCACAGAGTGGCAAGGTGACATAGCATGGATAAGGCAGCAGTAGAAAGAGGACACCACAGAGTGGCAAGGTGACATAGTGTGGACATGGCAGCATCAGCATCAGTATAAGAATACCACAGAATGGCAAGGGGACATAATGTGTAGATAGCAGTAGCAGCAGCAGCATCATCAGGATACCACACAGTGGCAAGGTGACATAGTGTGCAGATGGTAGCAGCAGCAGCAGCAGCAGGAGACCACAGAGTGGCAAGGTGACATAGTGTGGAGATGGCAGAAGCATCAGGATACCAAAGAGTGGCAAGGTGACATAGTGTGGATAAGGCAGCAGCAGAAGGAGGATACCACAGAGTGGCAAGGTGACATAGTGTGGAGATGGTGACAGAGAGGTACCAGTACCTGCTGACGAAGGTGGGTGAAAGAAGGAGCACTTGGTATCAGATGTGTTGCATCAGGCGGGTGGTAGCATCAGAGTAGTAGCTGAGGCAGGTAGCCAGAAGAAACCGTTCTCTTTTGTCAAAGTGTAGCACCATGGATGATCAAGTCTGATGCATCAGGAATTGGTGGGTGGAAATCCTGGCTGATCCACGCCTGATTCATCTTGACATTTTGTCAGTCTCTCCACATTTTGGGTGGACAGGCGAGTTCTCCTTGGGGTAACTATGGCCCCCGCCATACTAAACACCCACTCTGGTGCCACACTACTGGCCAGGCAGGACAGCTTTTCCAGGGCAAACTCTGACTGTCCTCTAGTAGCTCGTCCTCGCTGAAAAGTGGAGCCGAGTCCACAGCATATAGTACTTCTCTGGGTGAGGGTACAGAAAAGGACAGAGGCGGGTTGAGGACAGGTGAGGGTGCAGGGCCTACTCCCGAGCCATGCCAACTAAGGGTTGTGTCTGACGAACCCACCGACTGTTGGCTGGGGGTGTCTGATATCACTTGGGATGAAGTGGATGAATGAGTTAACCAATCAAGAACCGCTGGGTTGCTGGTCAAGATATGACCTTTAGATGACACCGAATGCTCAGGCCTCTCGCTGCAACTCCTGCTGCCACATCCACTTACTCTGCTGCGACCTCTGCCTGCGCCAGAAACATTTATACCTCTGCCACTCATCTGTGCATGGCCTAGCACTTCTCTGCCTGACATACTTTTACCTGAACTAAATAAATTAAAAGCAAATTAAAACACACTAAAAGAGACAAAAATATTTTTCCTTTTGTACTGCTTTTAGCAGAAATAAATGCACCAGTGAAGTGCTTATATATTTTTCTTTCTGTACTGAAATAGGCCAGTAAATGCTTTTGCAAATCACTGACGGGGAAACTGACAGTGTACCCAATTAGTTTGAGAATTTCCTGCTTGTCTGGATACTAAAACATAAAATAATAAATTCTTTAATTTAATACATGCTAAGGGTACTTTTACACTAGCATTATTCTTTTCCGGCAATGAGTTCCGTCCTAGGGGCTCAATACCGGAAAAGAACTGATTAGTTTTATCCTAATGCATTCTGAATGGAGAGCAATAGGTTCAGGATGATGCATCAGGATGTCTGACGGAGATAATACCAAAAATCCAAAAATCCGTAACACTTGCCGGAATGCCGGATCCGGCATTTTTTCCCATTGAAAATGGGATTCCAGTAAAACTGATTCCTGTAAAACGGATGCTCAGACCGCAAAAAATGTGAAAAAAAATAAATGCCGGATCCGTTTTCCGGATGACATCGGAGAGACGGATCCGGCATTTCAATGCATTTGTCATACGGATCAGGATCCTGATCCATCTGACAAATCCCATCAGTTTGCATACATTTTGACGGATCCGGCAGGCAGTCCCGGTGACGGAACTGCCTGACGGTATCCTCTGCCGCAAGTGTGAAAGTGCCCTAAAACCTAATGTGGGCGGAAAGCCCTTTGTGTCACAAGCATTAGCCTATCAGACACTTTGCCTATAACAAGGCCCTAAATGCCAATTCTGGTTGTGTCTGAGGGCAAAAAAGATGTACACCCGGAGTTGGAGATTGCTTCTTGGGATATGTGTCGTATCGCAAGACCAGTGACTCTATGGATCAGTTTATTATGTATTTGATCTTACTATCTCAGTGGGAAAATGGAACATGTACCCAGGTAGATCTGATAATATAAAATGTCAACCCCCATGCCTTGGAGTTATATAATTATAGATCTGGTGTGGGTACTTGATAAGATACACCAGGACTGTGTGAGACAAATGGGTATATGTTCAATTTTTACCCTGAGATAGTAAGATCAAATACATAATAAGTTGATCCATAGAGTCACTGCTCTTGCGATACGACGCATATCGCAAGAAACAATCTCCAACTCCGGGTATTTACTAAACGCTTTCACACATATAACTGCAGAAGTGAACTGGAATATATTTTTCTTTCTGTACTGAAATAGGCCACTAAATGCATATATATTTTTTTTTATTTCTGTACGCTTTCAATACATATAACTGCAGAAGTGAACTGAGAATATATTTTTCTTTTTCCACAGATATAAGCCACTAAAGACTTTCACCACAAATAACTGCAGCAGTGAACTGTGTATATATTATTCTTTTTGTACTGCAATACGCCACTAAACGCTTTCACCACATATAACTGCAGAAGTGAACTGAGAATATATTTTTTCTTTTTCCACAGATATAAGCCACTAAAGGCTTTTCAACATAGCACTTGAACCCCAAGAACAAATAGCTGGAATGACAGAGCTGTATAATGACTATTTGGATCCCCAAATAATCTTTCCTTGCACTCGTAGATCACTTTTCTCGCACTGTCCCTAGCGCCTTCTGACGTCTCTCCCTGCACTAAGATGCTGTGAAATAATTCCTCCTTATCCTTTTCCTGCACTTATAAATCTTTTTTCAGTTTCTTTGTTCGCAATGAGGTTTTTTCTGTTGCTGTCCCTAGCGCCTTCTCACGTCTGTCCCTGCACTCAGAACGCTGGAAAATTGCAGAATCTAAAATGGCTGCTGTATTTATAGGGTTGTGACATCACAGGGCTGGCTGGCTGCATGCAGGCCTGTCAATCTGGGTGATCCCGCCTTCCCAGAGTTCCTTGCCCCATGTTCTCAGTCCTCACACATTTTAAGTAAAATTGCGATTCGTTACCACAAAGTGTGAGGAAATTCGCATTCATTGCGAATCAAATTTTTCCTGAAATTCGGATCGAATTCCACTTTGTCTGATTCGATTCGCTCATCTCTAATTACCATTAAAGAATCATGATTCATATATCAATAACCAATTACTATACACAATGATTATATATATCTACCAATTTGATAATTAATTACATAAGTATAATTGCAGGGTTAAATATATGCTGGACCCTTCTTTAACCTCTTAGTGACCACCCATACGCCTTTTTACGGCGGTGACTAAGGGGCCTTAGGCTGGGCGGCCTAGTCTAAGCGATGCACGGGCCCTGCTCTAACAGCCCGGACCGGCAGGAGTGCCGATCCTGGCTGTTTAACCCTTTACATGCCGGGAGCAATGGCGCCCGCTGCATGTAAAGTGGTGACAGAGGGAGCGGACTCCCTCTGTCTCCCATCAGCACCCCGAAAATGCGATCGTGGGGTGCTGATGTGTTGGGAAGCTTACCTTGCTTCCGATCAGGGCCCCGAGCCTGTCTTCAGTTATCTCCAGCAGGCTGTGCCTCTCTGGCGCAGCCTGCTGGTCAATGTTTGAATAGCATTGCTATTGAAATGGAATGCATTATAGAGATAATGCATTACATTTTAAAAGCAATCAAAATACTGTATATTATAGTCCCCTTGTGGGACTATTAAGTAGTAAAATAAAATGGCAAAAAATAAATTTATTAAATAAAAAAAATTCCATAAAATAAAAAAAATATGCTTTTTTTTCCACTGAAAATACACTTTTCAATGAAAAAAATTGCAAAAAGAAAATATCCCCCATATGTTTGGTATTTTCGCGTCCGTAACGACCCGGACTACATAAGTATTACATAAATTATCCCCTATGGTAAACGGCGTAAAAATAAAATAAAATAAAAAGACAGAATTTCACATTTTGGCCTCATGCACACGACCGTTTTTTTTTGCGGTCCGCAAAACGGATTTCCGTTGTTCCGTGATCTGTGACCGTTTTTTCTTCCATGGGTCTTCCTTGATTTTTGGAGGATCCACGGAACTAAGTCAAGTTTGCATTGAAAATGATAGGAAAAACGGACACGGATCACAGACGCGGATGACTATCTTGTGTGCATCCGTGATTTTTCACGGACCCATTGACTTGAATGGGTCAGTGAAAAAAATAGGACAAGTCTTATTTTTTTCACGGACTGGAAAAACGGATCGCGGAAGCCAAACGGTGCATTTTACGATTTTTCCACGGACCCATTGAAAATCAATGGCTCCGTGAAAAAAAACGGAAAACGGAACAACGGCCGCGGATGCACACAACGGTCGTGTGCATGAGGCCTTATTCTTAGTTTCCACCGAAAAAAAACGTAATAACAAGCGATCAAAAATACTCCAAAATGATACCAATGAAAAATACAAGTCGTCCCTCAAAAATCAAGCCCTCACACAATTCCATAGAAAAAAAAAAAAAAGTTATGGGTCTTGTGAAGTGGCAATGGAAAATCATTTTTTTGGTTAATAAAAGGGGTTTTATTGCAAAAAAAGTAGTAAAACGTAAAAAAAAAATTATAAGTATTTAGTATCACTGTAATCGTACTGACCCAGAGAATAAAGATATTATGTTATTTGTACCGAAAAATTAACGGCGTAAAATTTATAATGTAAAAACGCAGTGGCAGTATTGCTATTTTTCCCCATCTCCCTCCCAGAAAGAGTTATTAAAAGTTAATCAGAAAGTTATGTGTACCCCAAAATGGCGCCATTAAAAACTAAAACTCGTCCCATAAAAAACAAGCCCTCATAAAGCTATAGATGAAAAAATAAAAAAGTTATAGCTCTTGGAACGAGACCATGAAAAAAGGAAGAAAAAACGCTTGGTCATAAAGGCCCAAACAGGCTTGGTCACTAAGGGGTTAAAAAAAACTAATAATAGATCAAAAATACATAGTGTAAAAATATAAAGTATAAAAATAAATAAGTAAGATCTCTTCCTTCTTGTAACAACAGTATATCATTCTGGGATGATGAATTAATAGGCGGATGTCTCTTCAATACTAATGTGTCAGTAACCAATTAATGAATAAGGACACGTCCTTCTTGTGAATAGTTTCTATATTTATATATATATATATATATATAGTACTTATGTTCCGTAGTGGTAAATTAATAAATTGATAGACCAATGTTTCTCCAATAGTAACCACTGTCTTTGCTTTAGTTATATAACATTTATGTTTCTATTCATCACTTATTGGTTAATAGAACTTATTAAAATATTGCTACATTACCGCCCCGAAAGAATTCTTTATAGTATAAGCACCAAACTGTGTCTCGCTCCTACGTTGCCCAGCTCTTTGCAATGTGGGGTTTCCATGCTGCGGCCGCTTGCCTTGCTTGGCTCTATCCTGGCGCCCCATGTGGTTGCGGTTTGTTCGTTGATCGGCCCAGTTCTTCTGCTTGGTGAGCGGTCCGCTATAGCTTTGGTGCACATGAAGCACCTCGGCGTGCACTGGTAGCGAGGGTGGTGGTGATTGAAAGCGAGGGTGATATTGGTAAAAGCCCAAGCTTGTATTTATATCAAAGATGGTATCACTGTTATATCATTAATAACAATAAATGCGTTTCGAAGCTGACATGCTCCTTCGTCAGTGGTTATGGATAAAAATTCACTCAATCAGTTTTTTTTATCCCCCCCCCCAACCCTATTTCCAACCTTCTTATCTTGAAGACCTCGTCTATAGCAAGAAAAAAAAAAAAAAGAAAGAGAAAAGAACAATAGAAAAAAGAGAAAAATAAAAATAATGCAAATATACTACAGTATATCAAGCACAGGTCCTTTATGTATGAATTTACTAGATATTTGAACTCACTTTAGGCCTAAAAACTACTACGATAGATAAAAAGAACCCTTTTTCCCCCAAAAGAACGCATGGAAAACACGCATGAGTTTTTTATGGTTACATCCTTTTTTAAATGTATGACTTTTATTCTTATTCTTTATTTCTTATTTTTTATTGTTTTATAATTTAAAAATGAAATAATCTATATATATATATGTAGTAAGTAGAGATGAGCAAGTCGAAGCTGACGAAGTGGAATTTGATCCGAATTTTAGGAAAAATTCGTTTCGCACCGAAGGCGAATTTCCTCGCGCTTCGTGGTAACGAATTTAATTTTTTTCTAAAATGGCTGCTACACGTGTGAGGACATGGAGAAAAGAACTCTGGGAAGGCGGGATCGCCCATAATGTCATGCATGCAGCCAATCAGCAGCCAGCCAGCCCTGTGATGTCAAAGCCCTATAAATTGGGTCAGCCATCTTAGGTTCTGCCATTTACCCTTCCAGTGTACTTAGTGCAGGGAGAGACGTCTCCAGGCGCTAGGGACAGTGCTAGGAAAAACTTGATTGTGGTGAAAAAACGATGTATAAGTGCAGGGAAAGGATAGAGAGGAATCATTCCACAGTATTTATGTAGCACAGGGTTCAGTAGGGGAGGTTACAGCCTGGGTTACAGGAACAATCCTATTACACCTTGCTGCACTGACTGGGGATCCAAATTGCCATTATACAGCTCTGTAATTCCAGCAAACCGTTCTTAAAAACATAGAAACATAGAATGTGTCGGCAGATAAGAACCATTTGGCCCATCTAGTCTGCCCAATATACTGAATACTATGGATAGCCCCCGGCCCTATCTTATATGAAGGATGGCCTTATGCCTATCCCATGCATGCTTAAACCCCTTCACTGTATTTGCAGCTACCACTTCTGCAGGAAGGCTATTCCATGCATCCACTACTCTCTCAGTAAAGTAATACTTCCTTATATTACTTCTAAACCTTTGCCCCTCTAATTTAAAACTGTGTCCTCTTGTGGTAGTTTTTCTTCTTTTAAATATGCTCTCCTCCTTTACCGAGTTGATTCCCTTTATGTATTTAAAAGTTTCTATCATATCCCCTCTGTCTCTTCTTTCTTCCAAGCTATACATGTTAAGGTCCTTTAACCTTTCCTGGTAAGTTTTATCCTGCAATCCATGTACTAGTTTAGTAGCTCTTCTCTGAACTCTCTCTAGAGTATCTATATCCTTCTGGAGATATGGCCTCCAGTACTGCGCACAATACTCCAAGTGAGGTCTCACCAGTGTTCTGTACAGCGGCATAAGCACTTCACTCTTTCTACTGCTTATACCTCTCCCTATACATCCAAGCATTCTGCTGGCATTTCGTGCTGCTCTATTACATTGTCTTCCCACCTTTAAGTCTTCTGAAATAATTACTCCTAAATCCCTTTCCTCAGATACTGAGGTCAGGACTGTGTCAAATATTCTATATTCTGCCCTTGGGTTTTTACGCCCCAGGTGCATTATCTTGCACTTATCCACATTAAATTTCAGTTTCCAGAGTTCTGACCATTCTTCTAGTTTTCCTAAATCCTTTTCCATTTGGCGTTTCCCTCCAGGAACATCAACCCTGTTACATATCTTTGTGTCATCAGCAAAAAGACAAACCTTACCAGTGAGGCCTTTTGCAATATCACTTATGAAGATATTAAACAAAATTGGTCCCAGTACAGATCCCTGTGGAACCCCACTGGTAACATGACCTTGTTTTGAATGTTCTCCATTGACTACAACCCTCTGCTGTCTGTCACTCAGCCACTGCCTAATCCACTCAACAATATGGGAGTCCATGCTCAATGACTGCAGTTTATTGATAAGTCTTCTATGTGGGACAGTGTCAAAAGCCTTACTAAAATCTAGATATGCGATGTCTACTGCACCTCCGCCATCTATTATTTTAGTCACCCAGTCAAAAAAATCTATAAGATTTGTTTGACATGATCTCCCTGAAGTAAACCCATGTTGTTTTTCATCTTGCAATCCATGGGATTTTAGATGTTCCACAATCCTATCCTTTAATAGGGTTTCCATTAATTTGCCTACTATTGATGTCAGACTCACTGGTCTATAGTTGCTCAATTCCTCCCTACTACCTTTCTTGTGAATGGGCACGACATTTGCCAATTTCCAATCTTCCGGGACGACTCCTGTTACTAATGATTGGTTAAATAAATCTGTTAACGGTTTTGCCAGCTCACCACTAAGCTCTTTTAATAATTTTGGGTGTATCTCATCAGGCCCCTGTGACTTATTTGTCTTCACCTTAGACAGCAAACTTAGAACATCTTCCTCTGTAAAGATACATGCATCAAACGATTTATTAGTCATTCTTTCTAGTGGAGGTCCTTCTCCTTTTTCTTTTGTAAAAACTGAACAGAAGTATTCATTAAGGCAGTCGGTTCTTGTTATTGGGGTGCAAGTGCTGTTTGATACAGGCATTATCAGGGTTTACTACAAGAATATATTTCTACAGTATGTCTTATTTGCCCTTGTGCGGTGCAGTGATATATTCTGAAGACAAACTACAAAAAATGGCGTGGTGTCAAAAGTTGTGCATCTATACCCAGAGGAGCAGATCCCGCACTTGTGGCCCATTGTTAATGGCGATCCCCAGCAAAAATGCATACAGAAGAGGATGCCCGCGGCGGACCACAAGTACCACAAAAAGACATCCTACACAAGATAGAAAATGTGTGGATGTAAATAGCTATATGAAATGAACATTAATAAGGAAGGTGCACTACTGTGGATGCAAACAAACAAGTCTGACTAAACCCTCAAACTGGTGTTAAAATTGAGAATTTAGCCAATATATTTTTATATATGAAGGACATATCTGAGCCTGAGCACCACGCCAAGGTATCTCAAGTACCTCGGGACCTAGCACTAAACTACCTGTGCCATATGGGCAATACCAGGAGCCAATGGGCAAATTACAGAAGCGTAAGGAGGTATATTGAGAGCCAGCAACACATACCAGAGCATTTAGGCAAGAGTAGATAGGATTGTGCAGTTAGACTCCTAGGATACGTTTTTGGATGTATGAGCATACTGGTGAGAGTGGTCCCGGTTTGTGTGGACAAATTAATCAGTATAGACATAGGATATGATGTACTGTATAGGGTGACTCCTGTGCTCTTTATAGTCTTTTATGACATTATGGCATGTTAACTATATATGGTTGCATAGTTAGTCTGAGACGACATTGACATATGTTTATATTTATGATGTACTTCAGATGGTAGCCTATGCATGACATTATACTATGGTGTCATAGGATTGATGTGAGCAATCGCTTGTTGGCACTTTATTTGTTTCCACGTTATTGTACACTCACCTAAAGAATTATTAGGAACACCTGTTCTATTTCTCATTAATGTAATTATCTAGTCAACCAATCACATGGCAGTTGCTTCAATGCATGTAGGGTTGTGGTCCTGGTCAAGACAATCTCCTGAACTCCAAACTGAATGTCAGAATGGGAAAGAAAGGTGATTTAAGCAATTTTGAGCGTGGCATGGTTGTTGTTGCCAGACTGGCCGGTCTGAGTACTTCACAATCTGCTCAGTTACTGGGATTTTCACGCACAACCATTTCTAGGGTTTACAAAGAATGGTGTGAAAAGGGAAAAACATCCAGTATGCGGCAGTCCTGTGGGCGAAAATGCCTTGTGGATGCTAGAGGTCAGAGGAGAATGGGCCGACTGATTCAAGCTGATAGAAGAGCAATGTTGACTGAAATAACCACTCGTTACAACCGAGGTATGCAGCAAAGCATTTGTGGAGCCACAACACGCACAACCTTGAGGCGGATGGGCTACAACAGCAGAAGACCCCACCGGGTACCACTCATCTCCACTACAAATAGGAAAAAGAGGCTACAATTTGCACAAGCTCACCAAAATTGGACTGTTGAAGACTGGAAAAATGTCGCCTGGTCTGATGAGTCTCGATTTCTGTTGAGACATTCAAATGGTAGAGTCCGAATTTGGCGTAAACAGAATGAGAACATGTCTCCATCCTCTGATGGCTACTTCCAGCAGGATAATGCACCATGTCACAAAGCTCCAATCATTTCAAATTGGTTTCTTGAACATGACAACAAGTTCACTGTACTAAAATGGCCCCACAGTCACCAGTGTATGTATGTATGTTTTTTTATGAGAATATAACACATTTTGATATATTTATGGGTATATTGGTACTTTATTCATTGTGTTGAGAAATATTTGGAGGAAGTACACCCGTGTACGCACTGACTATATTGATCCAGTAGAATTCCATATTTAAATGTGCCTGACTTTCATCCACAGACAACATTTTGGTGCACTTGTGAGGCCTGGGCCTTATCAGCCAGTCTTGGGTGGGACTCACAGCCCCCTCCCATTATAAGTATGGCTGCATGCTGGAGGTAACCTGGGAGTTTGCTGTGAGTCGGAACTTACGCTCCTGTAATTTGCCCATTGGCTCCTGGTATTGCCCATATGGCACAGGTAGGTTGGTGTTAGGTCCCGAGCTACTTGAGATACCTTGGCATGGTGCTCGGGCTCAGATATGTCCTTCATATAAGGATATATTGGCTAAATTCTCAATTTTAACACCAGTTTGAGGGTTTAGTCAGACTTGTTTGTTTGCATCCACAGTAGTGCACCTTCATTTTTATTTGATATATTCTGAAGCCCTGATTGACGTGTATTAGAGGCAAAAGCAAAATATATTTGCCCTTTTGCGGTGCAGTGATATATTCTAAAGCCCAGTTTGCCGTATATTAGTGGCGAAAAAAATATATTTGCCATTCTGCGTTGCACTTATCTGTTGAAAAGCCTTTTGTGTTGTGTCTAAGATGAAAAAAAATTAGGGCCTAATTGCCGTTCTGAGGTGCAGTGATATATTCTAATACCCAGTTTTCCGTGTATTAATGGTAAAATAAAAATATATTCACCATTCAGCGGTGCACCTATCTGTTGAAAAGCCTTTTGTGTTGTGCAATCGTTCTGTGGCGCAGTGATATATAGTGATGGACAAGCATCGGCCGGGACGAGCCATGGCCGTGTGGGATCTTCTAAAATGGGCAGAGATTTTCCTGGCCTGCCGCGAGATGTCCTGGACCCCGTGGTATTTGGCAACGAATCACTGCACGACTAAGTTCATGACATGTGCCATGCACTGCCAGTGTGTCATTTTGCCCTGTTTTAGCACGCTCAGCAGATTGGCACCGTTGTTGCGCACCACTTTACCAACTGTCAAATTGAGCTTGATTAGCCACTGATTGACCTGTGACCGCAGAGCTGAAAGCAGTGCAGGACCGGTGTGGCTCTTGGCTTCCAGGCACAACAGCCGCAGCAAAGCATGGCAACGTCTCACCTGGCACGTCAAATAGGTTCTGGGGAACTTGGGGAGCACAGCGGAAGAGGCGGTAGCAGTGGAAAAGGAGGAGTCAGCCCAGGACGAGACAGAGGA
This sequence comes from Bufo bufo, assembly GCF_905171765.1. NCBI lineage: Eukaryota > Metazoa > Chordata > Amphibia > Anura > Bufonidae > Bufo > Bufo bufo. The sequence continues at coordinate 22,035,038 of NC_053394.1, forward strand.
TGGAGTAGGAGGAGGAGAAGAAGAGGCAGGCCTGCATGCAATCCGTGGCAGTACCATCAAATCCACACGGGTGCCACGGGTTGCATGCTTGATAGTCATCAGAAGGTTCACCCAGTGGGCAGTAAAAGTCATGTACCTTCCCTGCCCATGTTTTCTAGACCACGTGTCTGTGATCATATGTATCTTGGCACCGACACTGTGCCAGAGATACATTCACTTGCCGCTGAACATGGCCATATAGCTCTGAAATGCCCTTCTTGGAGAAATATTTCCTTCCGGGGATCTTCCATTGCGGTGTGCCAATCGCCACAAATTTTCTAAAGGCCTCCGAGCCCACCAGTTTATATGGCAGTAGTTGGCGGGCTAGCAGTTCTGACAAGCCGGCAGTCAGCCATTGGGCAAGAGGGTTTCCCGGCGTCATCAACTTTTTACGTTCGAATATTTGGGCCATGGAAGCCTGTCTTTTGCGAGATAAATGCGACAAGGAAGGTGGAGTGGAGGACAAATGGGAGGAGAGAGGAGAAGGAGAAGAGGCAGGACGTGGACGTGGCTTTAGGGTTCTGACGGTGTTGCTCCCACTGTGCTCGGTGATGGGAGGCCAGGTGCCTTCTTAAGGCGGTCGTCCCTAGGTGAGTGTTGGGCTTACCGCGACTCATACGTTGACAACACAGGCTGTAGATAGCAACACTATTGTCAGCAGCTGACACGTTAAAAAAGCCCACACTGCAGAGCCATGTGCCGGCGTCCTGGGAGCGCCAGATGTGACTGTGCATGGTGGATGGCTCCCTCTAGATACATTTGCAGTCTGCTTTTTGCCTCCTGTGCACTGCGAGTTCTGCCTGCTACTCCTCCCTATCTGCTGCTCCGTCTCTCCCTCTGAACTCCCCTCCTCTTCCTCTCTTGTGGGCACCCATGTGATGTCCATTGACAAGTCATCATCGTCACCTTTACCACCACTGACATTAGAGACCTTGGAGTAGTCAAAAACAGCGGGGACCACCCTCCTTGGGCTGATCTGGGTACTGTCGTCAGACCGCTGGGTGACGGCTGTTGCTACCTTCTCTTCCTCATCCGATGCCAAGAATGGCTGCGCATCAGTAAGGTCTGGGAATGGATGGGAAAATAATTCCTCTGACTCGAGTGGAGGGGCTTTGGTGGTGGTGGTGTCTTTGGGGGTGCACACAGCAGTGAATGAGGAGGTTGCAGATACAAAGGATGAGGAGGGTGCAGATACAGAGGATGAGGAGGGTGCAGAAGCGGAAGGCTGAGTGAGCCACTCAACCAACTCTCGTGCATCCTTTGACGTAATCGCACGCACCTTCTCCAACTTCCCACTTAGGCTCCAGCCTGGTGCACCTGCCCGACCCCTACCACCCCTGCGGAATGGCCTGTCTCTTCCTCTGCCTGTCATTTTTAAAATTACCCTGTGACAAAGTCCCTATAGAAAAGCAGTATTTGTGGAAGCAGGTATATCACACCCCTTAATCTGTTTATTTTGGGGCAACAGTTATATTACACCAGTTGCAATTAGTTATTCCAATTGCGTTTGTCCCTCTGTATAGCTGTGGTATCTGAGCAGAACCGCACACAAATGCTACACAATACAAATGCATTATATAGAAAGTATATATTAGGTATAGTTATAGGTATATCACACCCCTGTCTCAATCGTTTTTTTTTGGGGGGGGGGGCAACTGGTACTGTATATCACACCAATTGCAATTAGTTGTTTCAATAGCTTTTGTCCCTCTGTATATCTGCGGTATCTCAGCAGAACCGCACACAAATGCTGCACAATACAAATGCACTACATAGAAAGTATATTATAGGTATATCACACCCCTGCCTCAGAGCCTAAACGTTCCTGGCGCCAGCAGAGGTCGCAGAAAAATACTTAATTTGCGGCCTTGTCTGCATCTGTCAGTGTGAGATACATGCTTTAGATACTGCTGTGCTATTCTGGTATTAAAAAAACACCCATTTAGGGCAAAAATCTTAATTTGCAGCCTTGTCTGCATCTGTACGTGTGATATACACCCCTGTTGTTCTATTCTGCTCTTAAACAAACACCTATTTAGGGCAAAAAACTTAATTTTGCAGCCTTTGCTGCATATGTCATTGTGAGATACACCCTTTAGATACTGTTGTTCTATTCTGCTATTAAAAAAACACCCATTTAGGTCAAAAATCTTAATTTTGCAGCCTTTGCTGCATATGTCATTGTGAGAGACACCCTTTACATACTGCAGTGCTAATCTGGTATTTAAAAAAACACCAATTTAGGGCAAAAATCTTAATTTGCGGCCTTGTCTGCCTCTGTACGTGTGAGATACACCCTTTAGATACTGTTGTTCTATTCTGCTATTAAAAAAACACCCAATCCTAAATTTGAGAAATATGAGGAGAGCATCAAATAAGGGACGTGGCCCCAGTCGTGGTGCTGCTGGTGGAGCTCCTGTTGCAGGGAGAGGACGTGGTCGATCTGTGCCAGCTACACGCACAAGTAAAACCCCTTCCTCAGGTGCGAGTAGGTGACAGAACCTTCAGCGCAGGGGCGTAGCTATAGGGGTGCAGAGATAGCAGTCGCTACCAGGCCCAGGAGCCTGAGGGGGCCCCAAAGACCCTTGTGCCACATAAGAAGACACCAGTATTATATAAAGCGCATGCTGGTCAAGTTACACCTCTGGCTGGAGGAAATGGGTTAGGTCAAGAATTTGGCTTGGGGAGAATTGCCGTTTCAATTTTTGCCTCAGGCAGCAGGAAGGCTATGTGCTTCCCTGCCCCCGGCCACAAAGCACCGAGGGAAGGGGGCCCAGGATGAACTCTTGCATCGGGGCCTATGACCTTCTAGCTACGCCCCTGCTTCAGCAGTATTTGATTGGGCCTAATGCGGCTCTACGAATGGTGAGGCCAGAACAAGTACAGACTATAGTAGATTGGGTTGCTGACAGTGGATCCAGTTCCTTTACATTGTCTCGCACCCAGTCTCCTGCTGAAAGATCAGAGTTGGCACCTGTAGACGATGTCCATCAGTCTTTCACCTCACCCCCTTGCAAATCAGCCAAGCAGGCTGAGTCCCAAGTCATGCAGCAGTCTCTTCTGCTTTTTGATGACTCTGTTAGCAGGGTTTCCCAGGGCCATCCACCTAGCCCTGCCAAGAAGTGGAAGAGATTGAGTGCACCAATGCCCAACCACTTATGTTTCAAGATGAGTACAGTCGTGGCCAAAAGTTTTGAGAATTACAGAAATATTGGAAATTGGAAAAGTTGCTGCTTAAGTTTTTATAATAGCAATTTGCATATACTCCAGAATGTTATGAAGAGTGATCAGATGAATTACATAGTCATTTTTTGCCATGAAAATTAACTTAATCCCAAAAAAAACTTTCCACTGCATTTCATTGCTGTCATTAAAGGACCTGCTGAGATCATTTCAGTAATCGTCTTGTTAACTCAGGTGAGAATGTTGACGAGCACAAGGCTGGAGATAATTATGTTAGGCTGATTAGGTTAAAATGGCAGACTTGACATGTTAAAAGGAGGGTGATGCTTGAAATCATTGTTCTTCCATTGTTAACCATGGAGACCTGCAAAGAAACTCGTGCAGCCATCATTGCGTTGCATAAAAATGGCTTCACAGGCAAGGATATTGTGGCTACTTAGATTGCAATTTATAGGATCATCAAGAACTTCAAGGAAAGAGGTTCAATTCTTGTTAAAAAGGCTTCAGGGTGTCCAAGAAAGTCCAGCAAGCGCCAGGATCATCTCCTAAAGAGGATTCAGCTGCGGGATCGGAGTGCCAACAGTGCAGAGCTTGCTCAGGAATGGCAGCAGGCAGGTGTGAGCGCATCTGCACGCACAGTGAGGCGAAGACTTTTGGAAGATGGCCTGGTGTCAAGAAGGGCAGCAAAGAAGCCACTTCTCTCCAAAAAAAACATCAAGGACAGATTGATCTTCTGCAGAAAGTATGGTGAAAGGACTGCTGAGGACTGGGGCAAAGTCATATTCTCCGATGAAGCCTCTTTCCGATTGTTTGGGGCATCTGGAAAAAGGCTTGTCTGGAGAAGAAAAGGTGAGCGCTACCATCAGTCCTGTGTCATGCCAACAGTAAAGCATCCTGAGACCATTCATGTGTGGGGTTGCTTCTCATCCAAGGGAGTGGGCTCACTCACAATTTTGCCCAAAAACACAGCCATGAATAAAGAATGGTACCAAAACACCCTCCAACAGCAACTTCTTCCAACAATCCAACAACAGTTTGGTGAAGAAAAATGCATTTTCCATCATGATGGAGCACCGTGCCATAAGGCAAAAGTGATAACTAAGTGTCTCGGGGACCAAAACATTGACATTTTGGGTCCATGGCCTGGAAACTCCCCAGATCTTAATCCCATTGAGAACTTGTGGTCAATCCTCAAGAGGCGGGTGGACAAACAAAAACCCACTAATTCTGACAAACTCCAAGAAGTGATTATGAAAGAATGGGTTGCTATTAGAGTTGAGCGAACACCTGGATGTTCGGGTTCGAGAAGTTCGGCCGAACTTCCCGGAAATGTTCGGGTTCGGGATCCGAACCCGATCCGAACTTCGTCCCGAACCCGAACCCCATTGAAGTCAATGGGGACCCGAACTTTTGGGCACTAAAAAGGCTGTAAAACAGCCCAGGAAAGAGCTAGAGGGCTGCAAAAGGCAGCAACATGTAGGTAAATCCCCTGCAAACAAATGTGGATAGGGAAATGAATTAAAATTTAAATTAAAAAAATAAAAATGAACCAATATCAATTGGACAGAGGTCCCATAGCAGAGAATCTGGCTTCACGTCAGCAGAGAATCAGTCGCTTCATGCCATAGCAAAGAATCTGGCTTCATGTCAGCAGAGAATCAGTCTCTTCATGCCATAGCAGAGAATCTGGCTTCATGTCAGCGCAGAATCAGTCTTCATGTCATAGCAGAGAATCAGGCTTCACATCACCCACCACTGGAACAGGCCACTGTCACACATTTAGGCCCAGGCACCCAGGCAGAGGAGAGGTCCCGTAACAGAGAATCTGGCCTTATGTCAGCGCAGAATCTGTCTTCATGTCATAGCAGAGAATCAGGCTTCACGTCACCCACCACTGGAACAGGCCACTGTCACACATTTAGGCCCCGGCACCCAGACAGAGGAGAGCGGTCCCGTAACAGAGAATCTGGCCTTATGTCAGCGCAGAATCTGTCTTCATGTCATAGCAGAGAATCAGGCTTCACGTCACCCACCACTGGAACAGGCCACTGTCACACATTTAGGCCCAGGCACCCAGGCAGAGGAGAGAGGTCCCGTAACAGAGAATCTGGCCTTATGTCAGCGCAGAATCTGTCTTCATGTCATAGCAGAGAATCAGGCTTCACGTCACCCACCACTGGAACAGGCCACTGTCACACATTTAGGCCCCGGCACCCAGACAGAGGAGAGCAGTCCTGTAACAGAGAATCTGGCCTTATGTCAGCGCAGAATCTGTCTTCATGTCATAGCAGAGAATCAGGCTTCACGTCACCCACCACTGGAACAGGCCACTGTCACACATTTAGGCCCAGGCACCCAGGCAGAGGAGAGAGGTCCCGTAACAGAGAATCTGGCCTTATGTTTGCGCAGAATCTGTATTCATGTCATAGCAGAGAATCAGGCTTCACGTCACCCACCACTGGAACAGGCCACTGTCACACATTTAGGCCCAGGCACCCAGGCAGAGGAGAGAGGTCCCGTAACAGAGAATCTGGCCTTATGTCAGCGCAGAATCTGTCTTCATGTCATAGCAGAGAATCATGCTTCACTTCACCCACCACTGGAACAGGCCACTGTCACACATTTAGGCCCAGGCACCCAGGCAGAGGAGAGAGGTCCCGTAACAGAGAATCTGGCCTTATGTCAGCGCAGAATCTGTCTTCATGTCATAGCAGAGAATCAGGCTTCACGTCACCCACCACTGGAACAGGCCACTGTCACACATTTAGGCCCCGGCACCCAGACAGAGGAGAGCGGTCCCGTAACAGAGAATCTGGCCTTATGTCAGCGCAGAATCTGTCTTCATGTCATAGCAGAGAATCAGGCTTCACGTCACCCACCACTGGAACAGGCCACTGTCACACATTTAGGCCCCGGCACCCAGACAGAGGAGAGCGGTCCCGTAACAGAGAATCTGGCCTTATGTCAGCGCAGAATCTGTATTCATGTCATAGCAGAGAATCAGGCTTCACGTCACCCACCACTGGAACAGGCCACTGTCACACATTTAGGCCCAGGCACCCAGGCAGAGGAGAGAGGTCCCGTAACAGAGAATCTGGCCTTATGTCAGCGCAGAATCTGTCTTCATGTCATAGCAGATGTAACGGTCGCGTACACACACACACAGGGGGAAGGGAAGTGACCACTGCGCTCCACCCTTACCCCTGGCCCTGCCTACTTGCCTCGCGAGTCCTAATGACAGGGGACAACTGGACGGCAATCCCTAACTTGGAGTAAGTGCAGGGATGACAGACAGACAAACAACAGGACGTGAACGGACCGAGTCAATACCAGGAAAGCTGCAAAGTACAAATGGAGCAAGCAGAGAATTGTCAGGAGAAGCCGGGGTCATAAATACCAGGAGAGCAGAGAAGTACAAGAGGAGTCCTAAGAGAGTAGTCAGGTGGGAGCCAAGGTCACAATACCAGGACGGATGCGCAGTACAGGAGTATCAGGCAAAAGGATGGTCAAGGTACAGGATCAGGTAAGTATTCAGCAGTCCAACAAATACCAGGAACCTAGAAATTAACAGGCAACCTGTAGCCAGCAGGCTGCCTGTATTTATAGTGGGGAGTGAGGGTCATGTGACGTGGCCAGCGTCACATGACCAACAGACCAACCAGTCGAGCACCGAGTGATCAGCTCGGCGCTCAAGGCAGACTTAGGAGCAAGGAGCCACCCAGCTAGTAAAGCCGCCCTGGGAATGAGGTCAAACACAGAACCTCATTCCAAAAGCTAAGCAACAGTTCTGCGGGCAATGGGGGACCGAGTGCACCTTCGGAACCCTGTGACAGTACCCCCCCTTTTACGAGGGGCCACCGGACCCAAGACTTCAGGCGATGGCTTTTCAGGGTGTTCTAAATGAAATTTACGAACAAGTCTAGGAGCATGAACCTCCCTGGCAGGTACCCAAAATCTCTCTTCAGGTCCATACCCCTTCCATTGAATCAGGTACTGCAAGGAATTACGCACCTTCCTGACATCCACTATTTTAGACACCACATACTCGACAGCATCATTAAGGCTACTTTCACACTAGCGTTCGGAGCGGATCCGTCTGATGTGTCATCAGACGGATCCGCTCCTATAATGCAGACGTTCGCATCCGTTCAGAACGGATCCGTCTGCATTATAAACTTAGAAAATTTTCTAAGTGCGAAAGTAGTCTGAGCGGATCCGTTCAGACTTTACATTGAAAGTCAATGGGGAACGGATCCGCTTGAAGATTGAGCCATATAGTGTCATCTTCAAGCGGATCCGTCCCCATTGACTTCCATTATAAGTCTGGACGGTTCCGCTCGCCTCCGCACGGCCAGGCGGACACCCGAACACTGCAAGCAGCGTTCAGGTGTCCGCTCGCGGAGCGGAGGCTGAACGCTGCCAGGCGGATGCATTCTCAGTGGATCCGCCTCCACTGAGAATGCATTAGGGCCGTGCGGATGCGTTCGGGGCCGCTCGTGAGCCCCTTCAAACGGAGCGCACGAGCGGACACCCGAACGCTAGTGTGAAAGTAGCCTAACAAGAACTGGCGGAGGCGAGGCTTTTGATGGTACTACCAGTTCAAAATATTTTTTAAGCAGAGATTTATGGAACACATTATGAATGTGGAATGACTCAGGCAGCTCCAACCTAAAAGATACCGGGTTAATCACTTCCGTGATCTTATATGGTCCAATAAAACGAGGAGCAAATTTTTTAGAAGTTACCTTGAGAGATAGATTCTTGGAGGACAACCATACTTTATCCCCAACCTGAAAGTTTACCCCCCTTGAATGTCTCCTATCGGCCTTGAGTTTTTGAGAACATTGAGCCTTTTCTAGGTTCGATTGAACCCGGGCCCAAACTGTGCACAGTTCGGAGGAGAGTTTATCAGCTTCAGGGTTAGAGGAGGAGACGGACGACCCAGAATGAAAACGGGGATGAAAACCATGGTTACAAAAGAAAGGGGAGACCCCAGCAGAAGAATTGACACGGTTATTCAGAGCAAATTCAGCCAATGGAAGGAATTTGACCCATAATTGCTGGTCATCAGCAACATACAACCTCAGGAATTGTTCCACAGACTGATTAAGGCGTTCAGTCTGCCCATTACTCTCAGGATGGTAGGCGGAAGAAAAAGACAACAAAATTTTACATCTTTGACAGAAGGCTCTCCAGAATTTGGACACAAACTGCACACCCCTGTCCGAAACAATATTTTCCGGGATACCATGCAATCGAACAATTTCTTTCACAAAAATAGACGCCAGGGTTTTGGCATTCGGGAGTTTAGACAGGGGAATGAAATGGACCATCTTGCTAAACCTATCCACCACTACCCACACTACAGTCTTACCCTCCGCCAGCGGTAGGTCAGTTATAAAGTCCATCGAGATATGGGACCAGGGTCTACTGGGAATGGGTAGGGGTCGTAGGTTACCAGCAGGGCGAGTCCTAGGTGTCTTGGACCTGGCACAAACCTCACAGGCTGACACATAGGACTTGACATCCCTAGTTAGAGTGGGCCACCAATAAGATCTAGAAACCAGATCCTTAGTGCCCTCAACACCCGGATGTCCACAAAAGGCAGAATCGTGACACTCACCCAACAGCTGGAGACGAAATTGTACGGGAACAAACAACTTATCTGTTGGGGTGGATACCGGTGCCAGATGTTGTTCCGACCTAATGCGAGCCGAGATATCCTGGGTAAGAGCTGCTAAGAAGATTTTTGCTGGTAGGATGGATTCAGGTGGTACCTCAGTAGGTTGAAAAGCCTGGAAGCTTCGAGATAATGCGTCCGCCTTCACATTTTTACTTCCCGGCCTGAACGTGATGGAAAAATCAAAACGAGTAAAAAACAGAGCCCATCTGGCTTGACGGGGATTCAACCTCTTAGCAGACTCGAGAAACATAAGGTTTTTATGGTCAGTGACAACAGTTACACAATGCCTTGCCCCCTCCAGAAAATGCCTCCACTCCTCAAATGCCCATTTAATGGCCAGCAGCTCCCTATTCCCTATGTCGTAGTTTCTCTCCGTGGGAGAGAATTTCCTGGAGAAGAAGGCACATGGTCTCAGATTAGTGAGGCTGGCAGGACCTTGTGAAAGGACTGCTCCTGCGCCGTCCTCGGACGCATCCACCTCCACAATAAAAGGTTTCTCCTGATCAGGCTGGATCAGAATGGGAGCGCTACTGAATGCCTTTTTTAATTTTTCAAATGAAGAAATGGCCTCAGTAGACCAATTCTCCAAATCCGCCCCTTTCTTAGTAAGGTCGGTCAACGGTTTAGCAATTACGGAAAAATTCATAATAAATTTACGATAGTAATTGGCGAAACCTAAGAACCGTTGTAAGGCCTTTAACCCCTTAAGGACTCAGCCCTATTTCACCTTAAGGACTTGGCCATTTTTTGCAAATCTGACCAGTGTCACTTTAAGTGCTGATAACTTTAAAACGCTTTGACTTATCCAGGCCGTTCTGAGATTGTTTTTTCGTCACATATTGTACTTCATGACACTGCTAAAATTGGGTCAAAAAAGAAAATTTTTTTGCATAAAAAAATACCATATTTACCAAAAATTTTGAAAAATTTGCAAATTTCAAAGTTTCAGTTTCTCTACTTCTGTAATACATAGTAATACCCCCAAAAATTTTGATGACTTTACATTCCCCATATGTCTACTTCATGTTTGTAGCATTTTGGGATTGATATTTTATTTTTTGGGGATGTTATAAGGCTTAGAAGTTTAGAAGCAAATCTTGAAATTTTTCAGAAATTTACAAAAACCTAATTTTTAGGGACCACAACAGGTCTGAAGTCACTTTGCGAGGCTTACATAATAGAAACCGCCCAAAAATGACCCCATTCTATAAAATACACCCCTCAAGGTATTCAAAACTGATTTTACAAGCTTCGTTAACCCTTTAGGTATTGCACAAGAGTTATTGGCAAATGGGGATGAAATTTGAGAATTTCATTTTTTTGCCTAATTTTCCATTTTAACCCATTTTTTCCACTAACAAAGCAAGGGTTAACAGCTAAACAAGACTGTATCTTTATTGCCCTGACGCTGCCGTTTATAGAAACACCCCATATGTGGCCGTAAACTACTGTACGGGCACACAGTAGGGCGTAGAGTGAAAGGTGCGCCGTTTGGTTTTTGGAGGGCTGATTTTGCTGGACAGTTTTTTTGACACCATGTCCCATTTGAAGCCCCCTGATGCATTCCTAGAGTAGAAACTCCATAAAAGTGACCCCATCTAAGAAACTACACCCCTCAAGGTATTCAAAACTGATTTTACAAACTTTGTTAACCCTTTAGGTGTTGCACAAGAGTTATTGGCAAATGGGGATGAAATTTGAGAATTTCATTTTTTTGCCTAATTTTCCATTTTAACCCATTTTTTCCACTAACAAAGCAAGGGTTAACAGCCAAACAAGACTGTATCTTTATTGCCCTAACTCTGCCGTTTACAGAAACACCCCATATGTGGCCGTAAACTACTGTACGGCCACACAGCGGGGCGTAGAGTGAAAGGTGCGCCGTATGGTTTTTGGAAGCCAGATTTTGCTGGACTGTTTTTTTGACACCATGTCCCATTTGAAGCCCCCCTGATGCACCCCTAGAGTAGAAACTCCAAAAAAGTGACCCCATCTAAGAAACTACACCCCTCAAGGTATTCAAAACTGATTTTACAAACTTTGTTAACCCTTTAGGTGTTGCACAAGATTTAATGGAAAATAGAGATACAATTTCAAAATTTCACTTTTTTGGCAGATTTTCCATTTTAATATTTTTTTTCCAGTAACAAAGCAAGGGTTAACAGCCAAACAAAACTCATTATTTATGGCCCTGGTTCTGTAGTTTACAGAAACACCTAATATGTGTTCGTAAACCGCTGTACGGGCACACAGCAGGGCGCAGAAGGAAAGGAATGCCATACGGTTTTTGGAAGGCAGGTTTTGCTGGACTGGTTTTTTTGACACCATGTCCCATTTGAAGCCCCCCTGATGCACCCCTAGAGTAGAAACTCCAAAAAAGTGACCCCATTTTAGAAAGTACGGAATAAGGTGGCAGCTTTGTTGGTACTAGTTTAGGGTACATATGATTTTTGGTTGCTCTATATTACACTTTTTGTGCGGCAAGGTAACAAGAAATAGCTTTTTTGGCACGTTTTTTTTTTTTTGTTATTTACAACATTCATCTGACAGGTTAGATCATGTGGTAATTTTATAGAGCAGGTTGTCACGGACGCGGCGATACCTAATATGTATACCTTTTTTTTTATTTATGTAAGTTTTATACAATAACTTCATTTTTAAAACCAAAAAAAGTTTTAGTGTCTCCATAGTCTAAGAGCCATAGTTTTTTCAGTTTTTGGGCGATTATCTTGAGTAGGGTCTCATTTTTTGCGGGATGAGATGACGGTTTAATTGGCACTATTTTGGGGTGCATATGACTTTTTGATCGCTTGTTATTACACTTTTTGTGACGTAAGATGACAAAAAATGGCTTTTTTTACACCGTTTTTATTTTTTATTTTTTACGGTGGTCAACTGAGGGGTTAGATCATGTGATATTCTTATAGAGCCGGTCGATACGGACGCGGCGATACCTAATATGTATACTTTATTTTTATTTATGTAAGTTTTACACAATGATTTCATTTTTGAAACAAAAAAAATCATGTTTTAGTGTTTCTTTAGTCTGAGAGCCATAGTTTTTTCAGTTTTTGGGCGATTATCTTGGGTAAGGTATGATTTTTGCGGGATGAGATGACGGTTTGATTGGTACTATTTTGGCGTACATGTGACTTTTTTGATCACTTTTATTACCTTTTTTGGGAAGTAAGGTGGGCAAAATTTCAATTTTCTCATAGTTTTTTTTTTTTTTTTTTTATGGTGTTCACCGTGCGGGGAAAGTAACATGACCGTTTTATAGATCAGGTCGTTACGGACGCGGCGATACCTAATATGTGTAGTGTAGTTTATTTTTTTAATTTTTATTCAGTGATGAATGTTTTTTTTTTTATCTTAACTTTTTTCACTTTTTTTAACTTTTTTTTTGACCCAGACCCACTTGGTTCTGGAAGATCCAGTGGGTCTGATGTCTGTATAATACAGTGCAGTACAATATATATTGTTCTGTACTGTATTTTACTTACATGAACAGATCTATGCTTTCAGCATAGATCTGTTCAGCACCATGGACAGCAGGACGCCTGAGCAGGCGTCCTGTTGCCATGGGAACCCTCCCCGTTTGCTCAGAACTCCGCAGACGGGGAAGGGTAAGCACAGGGCTGAGGGGGGCTCTCTGGGGGCTCTCTCCCTCTCCATCGGGGGGCTGCAAAGGCACAGCAGCCCCCCGATGGAGAGGGAGGGAGCTCCCTGACCGACGACAGTTAACTTTTTCCATACAGCGGTCCGTACGGACCGCGGTATGGAAAGGGTTAAACGGCTGACATCTGCACAGATGTCAGCCGTTTATACCAGGGTGCCAGCAATGTGCTGGCACCCTGGTATCCCCACTAGAAGCCAACGATCGTTCATGGGGAGGCGGGCGGGGGATCGCGATCCCGCCTGCCGCACCGCCCGCCTCCCGCACCGCCCCCACCGCATGCGACACCCCCCCCGCACCACCCGCCGGCATAAAATCGTGCAGGGGTGCAGGGGGGGGTGAAAAATACTGATTATAGGCACTCAAAAGTTTCTGATCCCCGCGGTCAGGGACCGCGGGCATCAGAAACTGCAAAAAGCGCAGCAAACCGCAGGTCTGAATTGACCTGCGGTTTGCTGCGATCGCCGACACGGGGGGGTCACATGACCCCCCCTGGCGTTGTCACAGGATGCCGGCTGAAGGATTTCAGCCGAAATCCCGTTCCGTTTAACCCCTCGGGCGCCGGAATACTGATTTCAAGTTAGGACGTACCGGTACGCCCTGAGTCCTTAAGGACTCGGGAAATAGGGCGTACCGATACGCCCTGAGTCCTTAAGGGGTTAAGGATGAAGGTCTTACCCATTCCTTAATTGCTAGTACCTTACCAGGATCCATCTTGAAGGCGTGAGGAGTCAGAACATGCCCTAGAAACAGAATCTCCTGCACACCAAAGACACATTTCTCTTGATTAGCAGATAGCTGATTCTCCCTCAACACCTCTAATACTTGTCTAACATGAGACACATGGGATTCGAAGTCAGGAGAGAATATCAAAATGTCGTCAAGATAGACAATAACAAATTTACCTAAGAATTCCCTAAGAATGTCATTCATGAAGTTTTGGAACACAGCTGGGGCATTGCTGAGTCCAAAAGGCATCACCTGATATTCAAAGTGTCCTACCGGAGTATTGAACGCCGTCTTCCATTCGTCTCCCTCCTTGATTCGGATTAGATTGTATGCCCCTTTCAGGTCAATTTTGGAAAACCAGGTTGCCCCCAGGACCTGGTTAAATAAATCCGGAATCAATGGGAGGGAGTATCTATTCTGGACAGTGATTTTATTTAATCTCCGGTAATCGATACATGGCCTAAGACCACCATCTTTTTTCTTAACGAAGAAAAACCCCGCCCCCATAGGAGAGACAGAAGGTCTAATATGCCCTTTACCAAGGCTCTCCTTAATATAATCTTCCATGGCCTTGCGTTCGGGCATAGAAAGATTATAAATTCGTCCTTTAGGAAACTTGGCCCCCTCTACTAGCTCTATGGTACAATCATAAGGTCTATGGGGGGGTAGAACCTCTGGGGTTGGTGATGAGAATACATCAGAATATTCTCTAACAACAGAGGGTAAAGTATCAGACTTTACTGAGACCCCAGCCTGTACCACGGACAGGCACGAGTCCCACTTAGGCCCCCATCTCACCAACTCCCCATTGGACCAATCTATAGTGGGGTTATGTAGTCGGAGCCAAGGCAACCCTAGTACCACCTCAGCAGGTAGGTTCTCCAGGACTAGAAGCGAACATCTCTCTGAGTGGCACACACCCACGGTTAGAGAAATCTCCGAGGTACATAAGCTCACCGTACCACCAATAAGAGGAGTAACATCAATAGCCATGACATGGATAGGAGTTGGTAAGGCAAACATAGGAATACCCAATCTAACAGCATACTCAGAGTCAATAAAGCTAGCCGCTGAGCCAGAATCAATAAAGGCCTTACCCGCCCATTTATCAACTCCCAGAGAAATCGTAATGGGTACCGAAAGCTTACATTTAGAAAATTCAGGGTGTACCTGGTCTTTAGGTTGCCTTGCCTTAGGAGACTTGACAGAGAGGACCTTCTTAGGACACTGGTTGATCCAATGGTCAGAATCTCCACAGTAAAAGCATTCTCCACGTCTGCGGCGAAGATTCCCTCGGGTCATGCCAACCTGCATGGGTTCCTCGGTGGAGACCTCAGCATTGTCTCTGGGATAGGCCTCTGGCTGGACCACCATCTGGGAAGAGAACTGTTGTTCCTGTCGTCTCTCTCTAACCCGTCGGTCAAGTCGGACAACAAGGGTCATCATCTCCTCTAAGGTCTCTGGAAGTTGATAACTGACCAGAAGATCCTTTAATTTATCAGACAGACCTGACCTGAACTGACTCTTCAGGGCTGGTTCGTTCCATCCTGAGGGGACACACCACCTTCTGAATTGGGTGCAATAATCCTCCGCTGGTAAATTGCCCTGAACCAGTGCCTTTAGAGCCGTCTCGGCTACTAGAGCCCTGTCTGGTTCATCATAGAGGGTACCTAGGGCCTGAAAGAACCCCTCCACAGAATATAAACAACTGGCGCCAGCAGGTAAAGAGAACGCCCAGTCCTGGGGATCACCCTGTAATCGGGAAATGATAATGCCGACGCGTTGACTCTCGGGGCCAGAGGACACGGGGCGCAAACGGAAGTAAAGTTTACAACTCTCCTTAAAAGAGAGAAACTTCTTCCGGTCTCCAGAAAAGGTTTCTGGGAGCTTAATCTGGGGCTCAAAATGCGGACTGGAGGCCTGAGGAGTGGAAGAGCCTTGCCCTAACTCAAAAGAGCTGAGTTTTTCCCCTAACTCCTGCACCATCTGCGTCAGATTAGAGACATAGTCAGTCAGGGTCAGGCCTGTTAATCTGTAACGGTCGCGTACACACACACACAGGGGGAAGGGAAGTGACCACTGCGCTCCACCCTTACCCCTGGCCCTGCCTACTTGCCTCGCGAGTCCTAATGACAGGGGACAACTGGACGGCAATCCCTAACTTGGAGTAAGTGCAGGGATGACAGACAGACAAACAACAGGACGTGAACGGACCGAGTCAATACCAGGAAAGCTGCAAAGTACAAATGGAGCAAGCAGAGAATTGTCAGGAGAAGCCGGGGTCATAAATACCAGGAGAGCAGAGAAGTACAAGAGGAGTCCTAAGAGAGTAGTCAGGTGGGAGCCAAGGTCACAATACCAGGACGGATGCGCAGTACAGGAGGATCAGGCAAAAGCATGGTCAAGGAACAGGATCAGGTAAGTATTCAGCAGTCCAACAAATACCAGGAACCTAGAAATTAACAGGCAACCTGTAGCCAGCAGGCTGCCTGTATTTATAGTGGGGAGTGAGGGTCATGTGACGTGGCCAGCGTCACATGACCGACAGACCAACCAGTCGAGCACCGAGTGATCAGCTCGGCGCTCAAGGCAGACTTAGGAGCAAGGAGCCACCCAGCTAGTAAAGCCGCCCTGGGAATGAGGTCAAACACAGAACCTCATTCCAAAAGCTAAGCAACAGTTCTGCGGGCAATGGGGGACCGAGTGCACCTTCGGAACCCTGTGACAGCAGAGAATCAGGCTTCACGTCACCCACCACTGGAACAGGCCACTGTCACACATTTAGGCCCCGGCACCCAGGCAGAGGAGAGAGGTCCCGTAACAGAGAATCTGGCCTTATGTCAGCGCAGAATCTGTCTTCATGTCATAGCAGAGAATCAGGCTTCACGTCACCCACCACTGGAACAGGCCACTGTCACACATTTAGGCCCCGGCACCCAGACCGAGGAGAGCGGTCCCGTAACAGAGAATCTGGCCTTATGTCAGCGCAGAATCTGTATTCATGTCATAGCAGAGAATCAGGCTTCACGTCACCCACCACTGGAACAGGCCACTGTCACACATTTAGGCCCCGGCACCCAGACAGAGGAGAGGTTCATTCAACTTTGGGTTGCCCCGCAATATAATGGTAAAATGAAATTAAAAATAGTATTGAATGAGGAAGTGCCCTGGAGTAGAATAATAAATTGTTAAGGGGAGGTAGTTAATATCTAATCTGCACAAGGGATGGACAGGTGCCAACGTTCCTCCAGAGGCGGAGGAAGAGGCCGAGGCGGCGGCAGCAGCAGCAGAAGAGGCCGAGGCGGCGGCAGCAGCAGAAGAGGCTGAGGCGGCAGCAGCAGAAAAGGTAGCAGGGGGAGCCTGAGTGACTTCCTTGTTTTTAAGGTGTTTACTCCACTGCAGTTCATGCTTTGCATGCAGGTGCCTGGTCATGCAGGTTGTGCTAAGGTTCAGAACGTTAATGCCTCGCTTCAGGCTCTGATGGCACAGCGTGCAAACCACTCGGGTCTTGTCGTCAACACATTGTTTGAAGAAGTGCCATGCCAGGGAACTCCTTGAAGCTGCCTTTGGGGTGCTCGGTCCTAGATGGCGGCGGTCAGTAGCAGGCGGAGTCTCTTGGCGGCGGGTGTTCTGATTTTGCCCACTGCTCCCTCTTTTGCTACGCTGTTGGCTCGGTTTCACCACTGCCTCTTCCTCTGAACTGTGAAAGTCAGTGGCACGACCTTCATTCCATGTGGGGTTTAGGACCTCATCGTCCCCTGCATCGTCTTCCACCCAGTCTTGATCCCTGACCTCCTGTTCAGTCTGCACACTGCAGAAAGACGCAGCAGTTGGCACCTGTGTTTCGTCATAATCAGAGACGTGCTGAGGTGGTATTCCCATGTCCTCATCATCAGGAAAAATAAGTGGTTGTGCGTTAGTGCATTCTATCTCTTCCACCCCTGGGGAAGGGCTAGGTGGATGCCCTTGGGAAACCCTGGCAGCAGAGTCTTCAAACAGCATAAGAGACTGCTGCATAACTTGAGGCTCAGACATTTTCCCTGATATGCATGGGGGTGATGTGACAGACCGATGGGCTTGGTTTTCATGCGCCATCTGTGCGCTTTCTGCAGAAGACTGGGTGGGAGATAATGTGAACGTGCTGGATCCACTGTCGGCCACCCAATTGACTAATGCCTGTACCTGCTCAGGCCTTACCATCCTTAGAACGGCATTGGGCCCCACCAAATATCGCTGTAAATTCTGCTGGCTACTGGGACCTGAGGTAGTTGGTTCACTAGGACGTGTGGCTGTGGCAGAACGGCCACGTCCTCTCCCAGCACCAGAGGGTCCACTAACACCACAACGACCATGTCCACGTACGCGTCCGCGTCCCTTATTAGATGTTTTCCTCATTGTTCCCGTTCACCACAATTTTGAGAATGGCAAATTTGGGAATGCTTTTTTAACCCAGAAAAAAAAGTGTGCTTTTACGGTCACTACAAATAACTTGACCAGCTAAAACAGTGCAGATTTGGTTGAATAGAGATGTGAGACCTGTTTTTTTTTGCGCTGTGTGACAGGTATAGGTTTAATCACAGAATCACACTTCTATCAGCACGCTAGCGTGTGTCTTAGGTTTTTCTGAATGACACTATCAATACCTTCAATGTAAGATTTTCTTTTTGGGATAGATTTCAAGTAGGCCTCAAATACCAGAAACTAGTTATTTTGAGAATGGCAAATTTGGGAATGCTTTTTCAACCCAGAACAAACAGTCTGCTTTTACGGTCACTACAAATAACTTGACCAGCTAAAACAGTGCAGATTTGGTTGAATAGAGATGTGAGACCTGTTTTTTTTTGCGCTGTGTGACAGGTATAGGTTTAATCACAGAACCACACTTCTATCAGCACGCTAGCGTGTGTCTTAGGTTTTTCTGAATGACACTATCAATACCTTCAATGTAAGATTTTCTTTTTGGGATAGATTTCAAGTAGGCCTCAAATACCAGAAACTAGTTATTTTGAGAATGGCAAATTTGGGAATGCTTTTTCAACCCAGAACAAAAAGTGTGCTTTTACGGTCACTACAAATAACTTGACCAGCTAAAACAGTGCAGATTTGGTTGAATAGAGATGTGAGACCTGTTTTTTTTTTGCGCTGTGTGACAGATATACCTTTAATCACAGAATCACACTTCTATCAGCACGCTAGCGTGTGTCTTAGGTTTTTCTGAATGACACTATCAATACCTTCAATGTAAGATTTTCTTTTTGGGATAGATTTCAAGTAGGCCTCAAATACCAGAAACTAGTTATTTTGAGAATGGCAAATTTGGGAATGCTTTTTCAACCCAGAACAAAAAGTGTGCTTTTACGGTCACTACAAATAACTTGACCAGCTAAAACAGTGCAGATTTGGTTGAATAGAGATGTGAGACCTGTTTTTTTTTGCGCTGTGTGACAGATATACCTTTAATCACAGAATCACACTTCTATCAGCACGCTAGCGTGTGTCTTAGGTTTCTCTGAATGACACTATCAATACCTTCAATGTAAGATTTTCTTTTTGGGATAGATTTCAAGTAGGCCTCAAATACCAGAAACTAGTTATTTTGAGAATGGCAAATTTGGGAATGCTTTTTCAACCCAGAAAAAAAAGTGTGCTTTTACGGTCAATACAAATAACTTGACCAGCTAAAACAGTACAGATTTGGTTGAATAGAAATGTCAGGTCTATTTTTTAGGCGCTGGGTGACAGGCTCAACTTGCCCCTGATGTAATATATGGCCAAAAAATAACCACACTGTTGATGGTTAAATGCACTTGGGTGACACAGGCTCAGCCTGCACCAGATGTAGTATATGGCCAAAAAATAATCAGACTGTTGATGGTTAAATGCACTTGGGTGACACAGGCTCAGCCTGCACCAGATGTAGTATATGGCCAAAAAATAATCAGACTGTTGATGGTTAAATGCACTTGGGTGACACAGGCTCAGCCTGCAGCTGATGTAGGATATAGCACAAAATAACCACACTATCGATGGTTAAATACACTTGGGTGACACAGGCTCAGCCTGCAGCTGATGTAGTATATGGCCAAAAAATAATCAGACTGTTGATGGTTAAATGCACTTGGGTGACACAGGCTCAGCCTGCAGCTGATGTAGTATATGGCCAAAAAATAACCAGACTGTTGATGGTTAAATGCACTTCGGTGACACAGGCTTAGCCTGCAGCTGATGTAGGATATAGCACAAAATAACCACACTATCGATGGTTAAATACACTTGGTGATAGCTCGTGCTGGCGCACCACAAGTCACAAAATGGCCGCCGATCACCCCAGAAAAAAAGTGATCTAAAAACGCTCTGTGCAGCCTTTAAAAAAGTGAGCAAGTCAATAATAGCACTTCAATGATCCACAGCTGCAGATCGATCACAGAATGAAGTCTTTTGGAGGAGTTAATCTGCCTAATCTCGCCCTAACGTCGCAGCTGCAACCTCTCCCTATACTGATCATAGCAGAGTGACGTGCGGCG
Organism: Bufo bufo; assembly: GCF_905171765.1. Classification (NCBI taxonomy): domain Eukaryota; kingdom Metazoa; phylum Chordata; class Amphibia; order Anura; family Bufonidae; genus Bufo; species Bufo bufo. The sequence continues at coordinate 22,054,872 of NC_053394.1, forward strand.
CTACGTGACTCCAGCTTAAATAGAGGCTGGGTCACATGGTGCACTGGCCAATCACAGCCATGCCAATAGTAGGCATGGCTGTGATGGCCTCTTGGGCCAAGTAGTATGATGCTTGTTGATTGGCTGCTTTGCAGCCTTTCAAAAAGCGCCAAGAAAGCGCCGAACACCGAACCCGAACCCAGACTTTTACGAAAATGTTCGGGTTCGGGTCCGTGTCACGGACACCCCAAAATTCGGTACGAACCCGAACTATACAGTTCGGGTTCGCTCATCCCTAGTTGCTATCAGTCAGGAATTGGCCCAGAAGTTGATTGAGAGCATGCCCAGTCGAATTGCAGAGGTCCTGAAAAAGAAGGGCCAACACTGCAAATACTGACTCTTTGCATAAATGTCATGTAATTGTCGATAAAAGCCTTTGAAACGTATGAAGTGCGTGTAATTATATTTCACTACATCACAGAAACAACTGAAACAAAGATCTAAAAGCAGTTTAGCAGCAAACTTTGTGAAAACTAATATTTGTGTCATTCTCTAAACTTTTGGCCACGACTGTACATGGGAGGACCATCACAGCACGTCTCGGATGATGACGAAACACAGGTGCCAAATGCTGTGGCTTTCTGCAGTGTGCAGACTGACAAGGAGGGCAGGGGCGAAGACTGGGTTGAAGATGATGTGGAGGACGATGAGGTCCTCAACCCCTTATGGAATGCGAGTGACCTGTGTAGTTCGGAGGAAGAGGCGGTGGTCGCACAGCGCCACCAGCACAGCAGAAGAGGGAGCAGGGTGCAAAAGCGGAGCGGCCGTCCTCTAGACAGTACGCCTGCTACTGCCCACCGCAGCAAGGGACCGAGCACACCAAAGCCAGCTTCAAAGAGTTCCCTGGCGTGGCAGTTCTTCAGACAATGTGCTGATGACAAGACACGAGTGGTTTGCACGCTGTGCAATCAGAACCTAAAGCGAGGCATAAACGTTCTCAATCTGAGCACAACCTGCATGACCAGGCATCTAAGTGCAAAGCATGAGCTGCAGTGAAGTAGACACCTCAAAAACCTGCCACCCCACAAACAGAGGATCTGCAAGCAACACCACCATCTGGGTCACCAAGCATCTCCACAATGTCCCATGGAAGCTTTCAGCTCTCCATCTCCCAAACACTGGAGCGCAAGAGGAAGTACCCCCCTACCCACCCGCGATCCCTGGCCCTGAATGCCAGCATTTCAAAATTACTGTCCTTTGAAATGCTGTCATTCCATCTGGTGGAGACAGAGAGTTTTAAAGGCCTTATGGCGGTGGCTGTCCCACAGTACGTTGTGACAAGAAATGAATCTGAGCACAATGAAAGTCAATTGGAGAACCCGAGCATTAAGCTAGGCACCCCCTGCTCTGAAGAGGGGAGGGTGCTGGGACTCTAGTTCAGCTTAGGAGTCCCTGCTCTGGCTCCATATATAGCTATGCCCATATATGGAATCAGTGCTTGGAGACCCCCAGTGTATTTAAATCTAATTTAGCCTCTATTTCTAAAAAGTTTCTGTCGGGATTCGAACTCACAACCTTTTACATTACAGCCAAGAATCTTAACCACTACACCATAGAGCTGCATGTCACTACATCTAGTGACATCTCCTGTCTTGTAGATCTTCTCTTTCCTCTTCTCCTCTGCTTGACCCAGACCGCCATGACAAATTCTTTCAGCCGCATCTTGTCTCTACAGAGTTTGTTACACAGACACATTAGATTTCTAATAATTGGGGTCATTTATCAAACTGGTGTAAAGTAGAACTGGCTTAGGTGCCCACAGCAACCAATCAGATTCAACCTTTCATTTTCCAAAGGAGCTGTCAAAAATGAAAGGTGGAATCTGTTGCTATGGGTTACTAAGCCAGTTCTACTTTAAACTAGTTTGATAAATTATCCCAAAGGTCCCTGTAGTGTCTACAGCAGTTATAATGTCCCCTAGACTGCCCCCAGTAATAATAATATCCTATATTTTTCTCCAGGTAATAATGCCTCTATAGTGTCCCCAAAAATAATGTCCCCTAATAGAAATGCCCCCACACTACCCCCATATAGTAATTTCCCCTACACTGTCCCATATAGTAATTTCCCCCACACTGCTCCATATAGTATTTTCCGCCACACCGCCCCCATATAGTAATTTCCCCCACACTGCCACATATAGTAATTATCCCAACTCTGCCCAATAGTAGTTATTTTCCCCACACTGCTCCCATATAGTAATTTCCCCCACACTGCCCCATATAGTAATTTCCCCCACACTGCTCCATATAGTAATTTTCCCCACTCTGCCCCATGAAGTAATTTTCCCCATGCAGTAATTTGTCCCCACACTGCTCCTATAAAGTAATTTGCCCCCACTGCCCCATAAAGTAATTTGCCCCACACTGCTCCCATGAAGTAATTTGCCCCCACACTGGACCCCTATGAAGTAATGTGCCCCTATGCAATAATCTGCCCCAATGAAGTGATTTGCCCCATGTAATAATCTGCCCCCACACTGCCCCCATGAAGTGATTTGCCCCCATGCAATAATCTGCCCCCACCCATCGCCCCCTGAAGTTATTTGCCCCCACACTGCCCCCATGTCCTCCTCTGCCCCCCAAAGTTGGCACACTCAGAAAAAACAAGCAAAAACAAAACAACAACTAAAAGCTAATACATACCTGTGTCCGGGATTGTGAGGCAGGCCACAGGCGTGTAATCTTCATTGTTCTGGGCCAGGCGCAGTCGAGTGATGATGTAATCACGCCTGCGCTGGGATTATACCACCACAAAGGCCTCAGGCCTACTAGGCCTGAAGCCTATGGCGTTGATCGGCGGCGGCGCAGGGAACTATGCGCTCCCGTGCCCCACCGCAGTATGTGGGCGTTCTGGTCGGCGACTGAGTGAGTAGTATTTATTTCTCACCTACAAATATATACAGTGGGATGCGAAAGTTTGGGCAACCTTGTTAATCGTCATGATTTTCCTGTATAAATTGTTGGTTGTTACGATAAAAAATGTCAGTTAAATATATCATATAGGAGACACACACAGTGATATTTGAGAAGTGAAATGAAGTTTATTGGATTTACAGAAAGTGTGCTATAATGGTTTAAACAAAATTAGGCAGGTGCATAAATTTGTGCACTGTTGTCATTTTATTGATTCCAAAACCTTTAGAACTAAGTATTGGAACTCAAATTGGCTTGGTAAGCTCAGTGACCTCTGACCTACATACACAGGTGAATCCAATTATGAGAAAGAGTATTTAAGGGGGTCAATTGTAAGTTTCCCTCCTCTTTTATTTTTCTCTGAAGAGTAGCAACATGGGGGTCTCAAAACAACTCTCAAATGACCTGAAGACAAAGATTGTTCACCATTAGGGTTTAGGGGAAGGATACATAAAGCTGTCTCAGAGATTTTGTCACGGCAGACAGGATACAAGATACACAGGATATAAACAAACAAGTGTCTAGGCAAGAAGCTGGGGATAGAGGTCACCTCCTGACAAATCCCTACCAGCTCTCGCTAGACTTCTATGCCCACGTTCAGACCCTGAAGGTGGAAATAACGTGTCCTCGTGCCTGGGCTGAAGATTCCCTAGAATCCCTAAGATGGTGAAAGGGGGAAAGAGGCAGCCTGCTCCCTCAGGACCTGAAGGGTGCAGGCGTCTCTCTAACAGCCTAGACAGACAACCACAAGAAAACAAAACCAACTTATCTTTTACTGAGCAGGAACAGCAAATCCTTCCTTCCTCTGAGCCAGACAGAAGCTATAACTCGCACAGGACACTGGGAGTGGGCGTAATTTAAACTCAAACCAACGACCCCACCCAGTGCACCTGAAGGGAGGCGGATATAGCTCAATTCCAAAACAAAAAGGCTACACACGCGCTGCTAACCTGGCAGACCTCCGCACATAGCCTGAGCAGGGCATGACAGATTTCAGCTGTCTGTTTCCACAGTTAGGAACATATTGAGGAAATGGAAGACCACAGGCTCAGTTCAAGTTAAGGCTCGAAGTGGCAGACCAAGAAAAATCTCGGATAGACAGAAGCGACAAATGGTGAGAACAGTCAGAGTCAACCCACAGACCAGCACCAAAGACCTACAACATCAACTTGCTGCAGATGGAGTCCCTGTGCATCGTTTAACCATTCGGCGCACTTTACACACGGAGATGCTGTATGCGAGAGTGATGCAGAGGAAGCATTTTCTCTGCCCACAGCACAAAAAGTGCCGCTTGAGGTGGGCTAAAGCACATTTGGACAAGCCAGCTTCATTTTGGAATAAGGTGCTGTGGACTGATGAAACTAAAATTGAGTTATTTGGCCATAACAAGGGGCGTTATGCATGGAGGAAAAAGAACACAGCATTCCAAGAAAAACACCTGCTACCTACAGAAAAATATGGTGGTGGTTCCATCATGCTGTGGGGCGGTGTGGCCAGTGCAGAGACTGGGAATCTTGTCAAAGTTGAGGGACGCATGGATTCCACTCAGTATCAGCAGATTCTGGAGACCAATGTCCAGGAATCAGTGACAAAGCTGAAGCTGCGCCGGGGCTGGATCTTTCAACAAGACAACGACCCTAAACACTGCTCAAAATCCACTAAGGCATTTATGCAGAGGAACAAGTACAACGTTCTGGAATGGCCATCTCAGTCCCCAGACCTGAATATAATTGAAAATCAGTGGTGTGACTTAAAGAGAGCTGTCCATGCTCGGAAGCCATCAAACCTGAATGAACTAAAGATGTTTTGTAAAGAGGAATGGTCCAAAATACCTTCAACCAGAATCCAGACTCTCATTGGAACCTACAGGGAAGCGTTTAGAGGCTGTAATTTCTGCAAACGGAGGATCTACTAAATATTGATTTCATTTCTTTTTTGTGGTGCCCAAATTTCTGCACCTGCCTAATTTTGTTTAAACAATTATAGCACAATTTCTATAAATCCAATAAACTTCATTTCACTTCTCAAATATCACTGTGTGTGTCTCCTATATGACATATTTAACTGACATTTTTTATCATAACAACCAACGATTTATACAGGAAAATCATGATGATTAACAAGGTTGCCCAAACTTTCGCATCCCACTGTATGAAGAGTAATACCACTGTGTTGACTCCTCATGCTGTTGCCACCTCACTACTCGGTCATGGGGGCACTACTTGTTTCAGCGTGAAACAGAACAGGTTCTGTAGAAATGTATGTGGAATCAGCTGATGACGGTGTAAACGGAGTGCGCTTCTTCTTGACGCTAACTTGTAAGTTCACACTTGAGTTATTTGGTCAGTTTTGGCCCCGTAATTGACCAAATGAGTGAAGTGATTCTAAGTGCGACGTCTGTCATCTGCATGTCATACGGACTCATAGTATTATTTCACTACCACAGCAGACTCTCTATGCGTGTTACTGCAAGGCACAGTGTTCTACACCTCTATAAAGGCTCTCTGCAGCCAGGAAATATCTGTTTTTAACGCGATTCTTCACGAATAAATTCAGATCGAATTGAATCTTTTTAGGAAATTCGGCGAAGCATCCGAATCGAAATTTTTGAGAAATTCCCTCATCTCTACTTAGGAGAGGTATGGGCTCTGCTGTCTGGGAAAATTCCTCTAAAGGTAATTCAAATCTGTATCCCTTGTAAGTTAAATAAATGGTGAAATGAGGATACCCATAACACTCCAGGAAAAAAATTAAATAAAACATATACAACCACTCTATGGAAGGGACATCAAGAATCATGAAAGTATCTACAGCTGTAGCCGGCATGAAAGATGAGAAGTAGCTGTGGCAGGTAGAGAAGTGGCAGTTTCACCCAGGCCTTTGGTCTGAAAGGGCCCAAAGCCCCCACTACCACATAAGAAGACAACAGTTTGATAAACGGCACATCTTGGATGAGGCTCAGATGCTTAGCATTACAATTCTGGTAGTTTATTGGCCCCTAGAGGCTCGGGTACTGAAAATTTTATCCCTCTCCTGGGGGAAGTAGGCCAATGTGGTGGCTTTCCAGGATCTACCATTACTGTGTTGGTTCTACCCTTGGTTCCCAGTTACAAAGTTCACTATCAACAAGATCTAGGTCTGGGAGGAGGGAATTAGAAAATTTGCTATCGAGACAAGAATGTAACTATAATTAATAGGGCAAACTAAATAAAAATTAATAGGGCCTCATAATATAACTAATATAATTAATAGGGCCCCATAGCAAAATAAGTTGGGGCTCCAACCTCCTAGTGTAAGAAAATTAAAACAGTACCATAAGTAGCAATAATTAAAGGTATGTATAATAGCACCATACCTGTATATAAGAAAACCCAGATTACAGCAAAAAGCTGCCATATCACTAGTTCCCACAAAAAGGTACATTGTTTTTTGCACCTGATTGGGCCCCTTCAACCTCTGGGCACAATAGCAAGTGCGTTGACTGCTATGGCTATGTATTATGCCCATGTGAGGAGCCCTATGCTGAGTATTATAAGGCAATGCTCGCATTATAACAGCATTGCATGGATAGCAGTGCCTGTCTCTTTATTGGCTTCCATGCTTAGCTTACCTAATGTAGAAGAGACCTTTCTTTCTGTGGTAACAGATGTTCAGATTACACAACTACAATTTGATATATGGGGCTTACATTTCGATAGATAAGGAAAGCGGTTTCATCTTAACGATAAGAGAATAATAGAACACAATCAGAGCAAATACATGGACAGAAGTAAAAGAAATATGTATGGGTAAAGCTCAGGATGAATGACTTACATGAGTAATCCTGAATTTCTACTGTGCATTGTGATAGAAGACACTGGCGAGCTCTGTGACTGGAAAAATCAATATCTTCCAATATACTGAAACCACCATTGGGCTCAGAAGAAGAAGTGTACCTAGTGGTTTAATGTCCCAGAAAGTCCCTGATGGCCAGTGGTTTAGTGTCTCACAAAGTCCCTGGTGGCCTGTGGCTTAGTGTCCCAGAGGTCTCCTGTGGACATTGGTGTTCCAGACAGTCCCTGATGGCCTATTGGTTTATAGCAAAGAAAGACCGGCACTCACTTTCTTGACGATATGAAGAGACTTTTATTCAAAGCATAATAGTATCATCATTGATGATGCTATTATGCTTTGAATAAAAGTCTCTTCATATCGTCAAGAAAGTGAGTGCCAGTCCTTCTTCGCTATATACTAGTGGGACGCCTTCCCCGGATGTGTGCACCACAGGCAAACCACAGACCTATTGGTTTAGTGTCCCAGAAAGTCCCTGGACACCAGAGGTCCCATTATCAAGACACTTCCTCATGGCCAGTGGTTTAGGATTCTAGAAAATCCTTGGTGGCCAGAGGTTTAGTGCACTACAGTTCTGGGTGGTCAGTGATCTAGTTTCCCAGAGAGCATGGTGGCCAGTGGTTTAATTTACCAGACAGTCACTGGTGGCCAGTAATTTAAGGTCATATAAAGTTCTTGGTGGTGAGTGGTTTAGCGCACAAGATAGTTCAGGATGGTCAGTGGTCTAGTGTCCCTGACAGACCATGGTGACCAGTAGTTCAGTTTTCCAGACAGTCCTTGTTGGGCAGTGATTCAATGTCCTGGAAAGCCCATGGTGGCCAGTGGTTTAGTGTACTAGACAGTATCTGATGGCCAGATATTTAGGGCCTCAGACAACCTCTGGTGGACAGTGGTTTTATGTACCAGACAAGTCCTGATGGCCAGGGCTTTAGTGCACTAGACAGCCCCTGGTGGCCAATGGTTTAGTCTACCAGAGAATCCATAGTGGTCAGTAATTTTATGTACCAGACAGTCCTGGGGTAGTGTATGTTTGATGCCAGATCTTGATGGTTATAGGTTCTTAGTATGTAAGCTTAGACAGTTTTTTTGTGTTAAAATTATTTCATTCTGTTTAGATCATCCTCTACTGGTTTAAAAAAATTATTACTGCAATGCCGTCGATCTGCACAATTGGCCAAAATCACTATTGAAGAAATGAGTATTAAGAAGTGATGACAAAGCATAAAAATCATCAAGGAATTAACGATGAAAGGAACAGAACCATGACGTGTATGAAAATAGCAGAACTATCTTACTGCAAAGAAAAAGCAAATGTCAACAATGGAACAACCTGGTAGCCAAAAGTGAAATAGTCATTAGGACTTTTTGTCTTCTGTAGAAAATAACGGGGGATTACTCCACCTTGTTTAGGCACTGTCATGCAGAACAAGAACAGGGAGTGAAGATGGCTTAGGACATTGAACCGTGTGGTATTTAAAAAAAAAACACATAATGCAAAATTGTTTTATCAGGCCACCACACGTCATCTATCCATGGGCAATAGGGCCTAATGCAGCCTTTTAGAACAGGTGTGAACTTCAGGGAAGGGTGGGCAAAGTGGAATTTAAGCTAAATTGTCAGAAAAAAATTTAGACTTGAAAGAATTGGATTTTTTTAATTATTTATTGTGGGGTAATCGAGAGAGAGAGGGACAGAGAGGAGAGAGAGACGGAGAGGAGAGAGAGACAGAGAGTTTTCCAGGCAATAAGGGCACTTGCAATTTGGGTTGAATTTATCGTATGATCTGGAAGTGAATCACATTTTAAGAAATTTGGGTATACCATATAGTCAGTAAAAAGTAAATGACAGTACCTCAACCCTATGCAGTGTGAGACTGTGTTAGTAATATCCATGGCTTACAATAAAGACTGAATTACAATAAAACAGGGAGTAGGAGGTGTATCATTCACATCTAGACCCTGCTTACAGGTTGTAATACTGTATTGAATTTGAAAAAGAAAAATCCTCTAGCACGGTCGTCTGCTATTAAACTCCAAGTTGTATTCGGCATACATTAAAACTAGAGATGATCGGATTTCTAAAAAATTTGATTCAGTCGGTTCGCCAAATTTTCCAAAAATATTTGATTCAATCCAAATTGATCTCAATAAAATATGGCTATTTTCTGGCTGCAGAGAGCCTTTATAGTGGTGTAGAACACTGTGCCTTGCAGTAACACGCATAGGGAGTCTGCTTTGGTAGTGAAATAATACTGTGAGTCCGTATGACATGCAGATAACAGGCGTCGCTCTTAGAATCACTGCATACTACACTTATTTGGGCAGTGAGGGGGCCAAAATTGACCAAATAACTCAAGTATGAACTCAGCCTTACAGGGTGATGTTAGAGCCAGGTATAAAGAACCGAGCAGAGGCCCAAGATCCTACTATAGCGTGAAAGAGCGCACTCCTTTTATACCGTCATCAGCTGATTCCACATATATGTCTACAGAACCTGTTCAAATAAAAACGCTGATAAAAGTAGAGCCCCCCTGAAAGAGTGGAGAGGGTGTCAGCAGTAAGTTTGTGTTGACGTCACTGATTATTTTGCCCTTCCTCTAAACCGTCAGAACTAGTGATGGCCTTGCGGTTCGCCCGGTGGTCAGTTCGATCCGCCGAACATATGGCGATGTCCACGAGCGCCATATTCTTTTGCATTGCGCCAAACTTTGACCCATGACACATCCATCAGGTGGGACAGGACAGCCAATTGAGAAATTTCAGCACATGGACATACCCCCTACCCTATAACAATACCCGATCTGGCACCCATTTTACATTGTGTTTTGCCAGTGTAGGGAAAGGTTGCATTTTGGAGCAGGGACAGGCTTTTAGGAACATAGGGGCACCAAACGCTAGCTAATAGGGCCACAAAAGTCCTTTTAAGGACTGGTAACGTTGTGCTATCGATAGGTGTGATACACAGAGGGGTGTGATATACTTATAATATACTTTCTAACATAGAAAGTATATTATAGTGGATTTGTATGCTTCCAGAAAATACTGATTGAGGCCTGCCATATATCAGCTTCCACAAAATAGTGATAGAGGTTTTCCATATACCTGCATCCACAAAATTACTGCTTGAGGGTGATATACCTGCTTCAACTAACAACTGATTGAGGCCTTCCATATATCAGCTTCCACAAATACTGCTCGTCTCTAGGGACTTTGCACAGGGTCATTTTGAAAATTACAGGCAGAGGAAGAGGCAGGCCGTTCCGCATGGGTGGTAGGGCTCGGGTAGGGGCAACAGGCTGGAGCCTAAGTGGGAAGTTGGAGAAGGTGTGCGATTACGTCAAAGGATGCACCAGAGTTGGTTGAGTGGCTCACTCGGCCTTCCGTTTCTGCACCCTCCTCATCCTCTGTATCTACACCCTCCTCACTCTCTGCTGTGTGCACCCCCAAAGACGCCACCACCACCATAGCCCCTCCACTCGTCAGAGGAATTATTTTCCCATCCATTCCCAGACCTTACCGATGCGCAGCCATTCTTGGCATCGGATGAGGAAGAGGAGGTAGCAACGACCACCACCCAGCGGTCAGACGACAGTACCCAGATCAGCCCAAGGAGCATGGTCCCTGCTGTTGCGGCCTACTCCGAGATCTCTAATGTCAGTGGTGGTGAAGGCGACGATGATGACGTGTAGATGGACATCACGTGGCTGCCCACAGGAGAGGAAGAGGAGGGGAGTTGAGAGGGAGAGACAGAGCAGCAGATAGGGAGGAGAAGGAGGAGAAGCAGGCAGAACTCGCAGTGCACAGGAGGCAAAAATCAGATTGCAAATGTATCTGGAGCGAGCCATCCACCATGCACGGTCACATCTTGCGCCCCCAGGACGCCGGCACATGGCTCCGCAGTGTGGGCTTTTTTTTAACATGTCAACTGCTGACAATAGTGTTGCCATCTGCAGCCTGTGCTGTCAACGCATAAGTTGCGGTAAGCCCAACACTCACCTTGGGACGAACGCCTTAAGAAGGCCCCTGGCCTCCCATCACCGAGCCAAGTGGGAGAAACGCCGTCAGAACCCACAAAGCCACACTCCCGGCGCTCCACTTCCTGCCTTTTCTTCTTCTCCTCTCTCCTTTTTGTCCTCCACCTTCCACCATGCCGTCGTCGCGTTCATCTGGCACAAGGCAGGCTTCTGTGGCCCAAATGTTTGAGCGTAAAAAAATTATGACACTGGATAATCCTCTTGCCCAACGGCTGACTGCTGGCTTGTCGGAACTGCTAGCCCGCCAACTACTGCCATATAAACTGGTGGACTCGGAGGCCTTTCGAAAATTTGGCTCACCGTAATGGAAGGTCCCCAGAAGGAAATATTTCTCCTAGAGGGGCATCCCTGAACTATATGGCCACTTTCAGTGGCAAGTTAATATATTTCTGGCACGCAGTGTCGGTTCCAAGATACATCTGACCACATAACTTTACTGCCCACTGGGTGAACCTTCTGACGGCCATCAAGCATGTAACCCGTAGCACACGTGTGGATTTGGTGTTACCGCCACGGATTGCATGCAGGCCTGCCTCTTCTTCTCCTCCTTCTCCTCCTACTCCATCCGCCGTCTCCTCCTCGGCTGACTCCTCCTTTTCCACTGCTACCACCTCTTCCGCTGCGCCCCCCAAGCTCCTCACAACCTATTTGATGTCACAGGTGAGACGTTGCCATGCTGTGCTGAGTCTGTTGTGCCTGGAAGCCAAGAGCCACACTGGTCCTGCACTCCTTTCAGCTCTGCGGTCACAGGCCAATCAGTGGCTAACCCTGCTCAATTTGACAGTTGGTAAAGTGGTGTGCGACAACAGTGCCAATCTGCTGAGCGCACTGAAACAGGGCAAAATGACACATGTGCCGTGCATGGCACACGTCCTGAACTTAGTCGTGCAGCGATTCCTTGCCAAATACCCCGGGGTCCAGGATGTCTTGCGGCAGGCCAGGTAAATCTCTGGCAATTTTAGAAGATCTTACACGGCCATGGCTCGCGTTGCTGATGTTCAGCGGCAACACCACTTGCCCATCAGACATTTGATTTGTGACTGCCCGACGCGATGTATATGTTTAATAGGCTGCTCCAGCAGAAACGTGCCGTTAACGACTACCTGTACGAACTCTGCGGCAGGACAGGTTCTGGGAGCTTGGTTTATTTTCACCGCGCCAGTGGTTGCTCATGTGCGACGCATGCAGACTTCTGCGGCCATTTGATGAGATCACCAAACTGGTCAGTCCCAGCCAGGGTGCCATTAGTGACATCGTACCTTATGCCTTCTTTCTGGAGCGTGCATTGCGTCGTGTTATTGATCAAGCCGTCGAGGAGCAGGTGCAGGAAGATGAAAAAGTCGCAATGCTGGATGAATTTCCAGGGGGGCTACTCCATCTGAGACAAGTCAGCAGGAGTCTGAAGAGGAGTCAGAGGAGGATGATGACTGGGAGGAGGAGGAGGAGCAAAAAGAGCAGGCTTTAAACTTTTCGGAGATCCCTAGTGTTGTCCATGGATGGGGGGAGGAGACCGGAGGATGACATTCTCCTGGGCAATGAGCAGGAGCCAGGGCGCTCCACCGCTTACAATTTAGTGCAAATTAGGGCCTTCATGCTCCAGCGTTTGAAGAGGGACCCCCGTATAAAAAGCATAAAGGTCAAGGACTAGAGATGTCGCGAACATAAAATTTTCAGTTCGCGAACGGAGAACGCGAATTTCCGCGAATGTTCGCCATAGACTTCAATAGACAGGCGAATTTTAAAACCCACAGGGACTCTTTCTGGCCACAATAGTGATGGAAAAGTTGTTTTAAGGGGACTAACACCTGGACTGTGGCATGCCGGAGGGGGATCCATGGCAAAACTCCCATGGAAAATTACGTAGTTGACGCAGAGTCGGGTTTTAATCCATAAAGGGCATAAATCACTTAACATTCCTAAATTGTTTGGAATAACGTGCTTTAAAACATCAGGTATGATGTTGTATTGATCAGGTAGTGTAAGGGTTACGCCCGCTTCACAATGACAGACCAAACTATGAAAGACCAAACTCCCCGTTTAACGCACCGCAAACAACCGCAAACAGTCCATTTGCAAAACCGCAAACTCCCCATTTCCACAAGGTTGGATACCAAGCTAGCCATGTCCTGTTCCTTGTCCTCACTGACGTCATTGAAGGTCTCTTTCTCCACCCAGCCACGTACAACACCAAGGGTCCCCGAAAGGTGACAACAAGCCCCCTGGGACGCCTGCTGTGGTTGGTCTTCCATCTCCTTAAAGCCACCTTCCTCCTCTGACTCCTCTTCTTCAGACTTCTCTCTCTGCGTTGCCGCAGGTCCAGCAATCGACGATGACAAGGCTGCTTCTGGTGGTGATGGTGACCACAACTCTTCCTCTTCATGCTCATCTACGGCCTGATCCAGCACTCTTCGCAGGGCACGCTCCAGAAAAAACGCATATGGGATGAGGTCGATAATGTTGCCTTGGGTTTCACTGACCAGGTTTGTCACCTCCGCAAAAGGACACATAAGCCTACAGCCATTGTGCATGAGCGTTCAGTAATGCAGCCAAAAAATACCCAGCTCCGCAGAGTTGTCCTCTTTTTTTTAAATTAAAAAAATCTGTTCTTACCAGTTTAATCTCTGTTTTGTCCCCTATCAGGGGCCGGTGTATGGAATAGATTTTAGGAACCGGGAGATGGAAAAAGATGCTTGGTCGGTCCTCTTGCTTCCAATTTGGGGCACTGCGCGTGCACCGTGCAATGTACTGTGCTACCCGATCTGAGTGGTGTGTTAAGTAGTACTATTCCTATCAGTTTAATCCCTGTTACGTCCCCTATCAGGGGCCGGTGTATGGAATAGATTTTAGGAACCGGGAGATGGAAAAAGATGCTTGGTCGGTCCTCGTACTTCCAATTTTGAGCACTGCGCGTGTGCCGTGCAATGTACTGTGCTACCCTATAAGAGTGGTATGTTAAGTAGTACTATTCCTATCAGTTTAATACCTGTTACGTCCCCTATCATGGGCTGGTGTATGGAATAGATTTTAGGAACCGGGAGATGGAAAAAGATGCTTGGTTGGTCCTCCTACTTCCAATTTGGGGCACTGCGCGTGCGCCATGCAATGTACTGTACCAACCATATTTGAGTGGTGTGTTAAGTAGTACTATTCTTACAGTTGTGTTCAAAATTATTTAACCCCCAATGCTGTAAAGGGTTTTAGGGAATTTAGTGTACATTTGTAATTGTGTTCAGAATGAAATCTTACAAGGACTTTTTAAAGAACCAAATGCAACTAAAATGACATCAATTGTTTTTGTAATACAGTATTAAATCTTTTTTTTGTGATTTCTTCATTGACACAATTATTCAACCCCTTAAAGACTACCGGTCTTAAGAACAGAGGTTCATTCAAGTGTTTTCGATCAGGTATTGAAAACACCTGTGGATGTCAAGGAGCAGCAATCAAGCATAATAAGCACCAATTAGGCAGATTTAAAAGGACTGTGATACTCAGCTCCTTCTAGACATTTACTGGTGTGTTTACAAACATGGTGAAGTCAAGAGAATGGTCCAGGAAGACAAGAGAAGAGGTGATTTCTCTTCACAGGAAGGGCAATGGCTATAAGAAGATTGCAAAGATGTTAAACATACCAAGAGACACCATAGGAAGCATCATTCGCAAATTCAAGGCAAAGGGCACTGTTGAAACGCTACCTGGTCGTGGCAGAAAGAAGATGCTGACTTCGACTGCTGTGCGCTACCTGAAGCGCAAAGTGGAGAAAAGTCCCCGTGTGACTGCCAAGGAACTGAAAAAAGATTTGTCAGATGTGGGTACTGAAGTTTCAGCTCAGACAATAAGGCGCACACTGCGTAATGAAGGCCCCCATGCCAGAACTCCCAGGAGCACCCCCTTGCTGTCTCCAAAGATTAAGAAGAGTCGACTGCAGTATGCCAAAAGTCATGTGGACAAACCACAAAAGTGTTCTGTGGACTGATGAAACAAAATTAGAACTGTTTGGGCCCATGGATCAACGCTATGTTTGGAGGAGGAAGAACAAGGCCTATGAAGAAAAGAACACCTTGCCTACTGTGAAGCATGGTGGGGGGTCAATCATGCTTTGGGACTGTTTTGCTTCTACAGGTACAGGGAAGCTTCAGCGTGTGCAAGGTACCATGAATTCTCTTCAGTACCAGGAGATATTGGATGAAAATGTGATGCAGTCCGTCACAAACCTGAGGCTTGGGAGACGTTGACATTTCAACAGGACAATGATCCAAAGCATACCTCCAAGTCTACTAGAGCATGGTTGCAGATTAAAGTCTGGAACATTTTGAAGTGGCCATCGCAGTCACCAGACTTAAATCCGATTGAGAACCTCTGGTGGGACTTAAAGAAAGCAGTTGCAGCACACAAGCCTAAGAATGTGACTGAACTGGAGGCTTTTGCCCATGAAGAATGGGCGAAGATACCCGTAGATCGCTGCAAGACACTTGTGTCAAGCTATGCTTCACATTTAAAAGCTGTTATAACTGGAAAAGTATGTTGTACTAAGTAGATTGAATGTCACTTGGGGGTTGAATAAAACTGATAATGATGTGAGCACAGAAAAGACATTTGTGGTTATTTCATTGTAAATGTTATGTTATATTTGTCTGACTTACAACAAGTGCCTCTTTGATTTAATTCTGAACAAGATGACTGAAATGATCAAAATCAATGTCAAACTGGCCAAAACACTCAATTTCAGTGGGGGTTGAATAATTTTGAACACAACTGTACATCCCCTATCAGGGGACGTGTATGGAATAGATTTTTGACAACCGCAAAGAGTTGTCAATAGTTGACACACTCATGACATAAATTTTATTCCTCTATGCATCAATCTTGGTGTAGTGATGACTGTGCTCGTGCGCAAGTTTGGGAGATTGCAGGCGATGGCGGTTTTTCAAAGCCTATGGTTGTGCTGAGGTAGTTCAGTGACAGTTAAGTGACCCAGAAAACAATGATTCTGCAGTGTGGGTCCATTGTTTGCCTAGTAGGCTTTAATGATCACCTTAGATGATCACAAAGAAAATTAATGTTTTTTCTATGCAAAATTATCCAGCTGATCGCTTTTGGTCTGTTCACAATGAAGCAACGACCTTATCATCTGGGGTGTGCCAACATTGCCATTGCCAACACACTCATAGAGGTGATCGCTTCATTGTGATATGCAAGCCCCTTCACCACAACAAGGTAACGATCACGAAGGGGAAGTGACACATGTACAGTTGTGTTCAAAATTATTCAACCCCCACTGAAATTGAGTGTTTTGGCCAGTTTGACATTGATTTTGATCATTTCAGTCATCTTGTTTACAATTAAATCAAAGAGGCACTTGTAAGTCAGACAAATATAACATAACATTTATAATGAAATAACCACAAATGTCTTTTCTGTGCTCACATCATTATCAGTTTTATTCAACCCCCAAGTGACATTCATAACAGCTTTTAAACGTGAAGCATAGCTTGACACAAGTGTCTTGCAGCGATCTACGGGTATCTTCGCCCATTCTTCATGGGCAAAAGCCTCCAGTTCAGTCACATTCTTAGGCTTGCACGCTGCAACTGCTTTCTTTAAGTCCCACCAGAGGTTCTCAATCGGATTTAAGTCTGGTGACTGCGATGGCCACTTCAAAATGTTCCAGCCTTTAATCTGCAACCATGCTCTAGTGGACTTGGAGGTATGCTTGGGATCATTGTCCTGTTGAAAGGTCCAACGTCTCCCAAGCCTCAGGTTTGTGACGGACTGCATCACATTTTCATCCAATATCTCCTAGTACTGAAGAGAATTCATGGTACCTTGCACACGCTGAAGCTTCCCTGTACCTGTAGAAGCAAAACAGCCCCAAAGCATGATTGACCCCCCACCATGCTTCACAGTAGGCAAGGTGTTCTTTTCTTCATAGGCCTTGTTCTTCCTCCTCCAAACATAGCGTTGATCCATGGGCCCAAACAGTTCTAATTTTGTTTCATCAGTCCACAGAACACTATCCCAAAACTTTAGTGGTTTGTCCACATGACTTTTGGCATACTGCAGTCGACTCTTCTTAATCTTTGGAGACAGCAAGGGGGTGCTCCTGGGAGTTCTGGCATGGAGGCCTTCATTACGCAGTGTGCGCCTTATTGTCTGAGCTGAAACTTCAGTACCCACATCTGACAGATCTTTTTTCAGTTCCTCAGCAGTCACAAGGGGACTTTTCTCCACTTTGCGCTTCAGGTAGCGCACAGCAGTCGAAGTCAGCATCTTCTTTCTGCCACGACCAGGTAGCGTTTCAACAGTGCCCTTTGCCTTGATTTTGCGAAAGATGCTTCCTATGGTGTCTCTTGGTATGTTTAACATCTTTGCAATCTTCTTATAGCCATTGCCCTTCCTGTGAAGAGAAATTACCTCTTCTCTTGTCTTCCTGGACCATTCTCTTGACTTCACCATGTTTGTAAACACACCAGTAAATGTCATGAAGGAGCTGAGTATCACAGTCCTTTTAAATCTGCCTAATTGGTGCTTATTATGCTTGATTGCTGCTCCTTGACATCCACAGGTGTTTTCAATACCTGATCGAAAACACTTGAATGAACCTCTGTTCTTAAGAGTGGTAGTCTTTAAGGGGTTGAATAAT